>NW_028227313.1:0-65596 GCF_978045245.1 Mus caroli | reverse complement strand
TTTTCAGTGTTTTCTCACAATATTCCAGGTACTACAGTGTGATTTTCTCATTTTTTGTCTTTTTCAGGTTTTCTCATCATATTCCAAATCCTACAGTGTGATTTTCTCTTTTTCCGACTTTTAAAGGGTTTCTTACCATATTCCATGTCCTAGTCTGTAATTGTCTCATTTTTCGACTTTTTCAGGGTTTCTCACCATATTGGAGGTCCTACTTGTGTGATTTTCTTATTCTTCGACTTTTTCAGGTTTTCTCACCACATTCCAACTCCTACAGTATATTTTTCTCATTTTTGACTTTTTCATGGTTTCTCATCATATTCCAAATCCTACAGTGTGATTTTTTCATTTTTCGACTTTTTCAGGGTTTCTCACCATATTGCAGGTACTTCAAGTTTGATTTTCTTATATTTCGACTGTTTCAGGGTTTCTCTCCATATTTCAGGTCCTACTGTGTGATTTTCTCATTTTTTGAATTTTTCAGTGTTTCTCACCATATTCCAGGTCCTACAGTGTGTTTTTCTCATTTTTCGACTTTTTCAGGGTTTCTCACCATATTGGAGGTCCTACAATTGTGATTTTCTAATTTTTTAACCTTTTCAGGGTTTCTCTCCATATTCCAGTTCCTACAGTGTATTTTTCTTATTTTTTTACTTTTTCACGGTTTCTCATCATATTCGAAGTCCTACAGTGTGATTTTCTCATTTTTCGACTTTTTCAGGGTTTCTCACCATATTTCAGGTACTACAAGTTTTATCTTATTTTTAGACTTTTTCAGTGTTTCTCACCATACTCCAGGTACTACAGTGTGATTTTCTCATTTTTTGACTTTTTCAGGGTTTCTCATCGTATTCCAAGTCCTAGAGTGTGATTTTCGCATTTTTCGAAATTTTCAGTGATTCTCAGCATATTCCAGTTCCTACAATTTGATTTTCTAATTTTTTGACTTTTTCAGGGTTTCTCACCATATTTCAGGTACTACAAGTTTTATCTTATTTTTAGACTTTTTCAGTGTTTCTCACCATATTCCATGTACTACAGTGTGATTTTCTCATTTTTCGACTGTTTCAGGATTTCTCACCATATTCCAAGTCCTACTGTGTGATTTTCTCATTTTTCGACTTTTTCAGTGTTTCTCACCATATTGCATGTACTACAAGTTTTATTTTCTTATTTTTGGATTGTTTCAGGGTTTCTCACCATATTCCAGGTCCTAAAGTGTGATTTTCTCATTTTAATACTTTTTTAGTGTTTTCTCACCATATTCCAAGTCCTACAGTTTGATTTTCTCATTTTAAGACTTTTTCAGGGTCTCTCACCATATTGCAAGTCCTACAAGTCCTACAAGTTTGTATTTCTTTTTTTTTTTTTTTTTTTTTTTTTTTGGCTTTTTTTCAGGACTTCTCAACATATTCCAGCTCCTACAGTGTCATTTTCTCATTTTTCGACATTTTCAGGGTTTCTTACCATATTCCAGGTCCTACAGTGTGATTTTCTCATTTTAAGACTTTTTCTGTGTTTTCTCATCATATTCTGGGTCCTAGTCCATGATTTTCTCATTTTTCGACTTTTTCAGGGTTTCTCATCATATTCCAACTCCTACAGTGTGATTTTCTCATTCTTCGACTTTTTCAGGGTTTCTCACCATATTGCAGGTCCTACAAGTGTGAATTTCTTATTTTTGGACTTTTTCAGGGTTTCTCACCATATTCAAGCTCCTACAGTGTGTTTTTGTCATTTTTTTTGTCTTTTTCACAGATTCTCATCTTATTCCAAGTCCTATATTGTGATTTTCTCATTTTTTGACTTTTTCAGGGTTTCTCACCATATTACAGGTACTACAAGTTTGATTTTCTTATTTTTCGATATTTCAGGGTTTCTCACCATATTCCAGGTCCTACAGTGTGGTTTTTTCATTTTAAGACTTTTTCAGGGTTTCTCAACATATTCCAACTCCTTCAGTGTATTTTTCTCATTTTTTGACTTTTTTAGGGTTTCTCATCTTATTCCAAGTCCTACAGTGTGATTTTCTCATTTTAAGACTTTTTCAGGGTTTCTCAACATATTGGAGGTTCTACAAGTGTGATTTTCTTATTTTTCGACTTTTTCAGGGTTTACTCACCATATTCCAGCTTCTACAGTGTATTTTTCTCATTTTTTGACTTTTTCAGTGTTTCTCATCATATTCTAAATCTTACAGTGTGATTTTCTCATTTTTGGAATTTTTCAGGGTTTCTCACCATATTGCAAGGACTACAAGTTTGATTTTCTTATTTTTCGACTGTTTCAGTGTTTCTCACCATATTGCAGGTCCAACTGTGTGATTTTCTCATTTTGAGACTTTTTCAATGTTTCTCACCATATTCCAGCTACTACAGTGTGATTTTCTCATTTTTGACTTTTTCAGGGTTTCTCATCATATTCCAAGTCCTAGAGTGTGATTTTTCCAATTTTTCGCCTTTTTCAGAGTTTCTCACCATATTCCAGGTTCCACAGTGTGATTTTCTCATTTTTTGACTTTTTCAGGATTGCTCACCATATTCCATCTTCTACATTGTGATTTTCTCATTTTTCAACTTTTTCAGGTTTCTCATCTTATTCCAAGTCCTACAGTGAAATTTTTCTCATTTTTTGACTTTTTCAGGGTGTCTCATCTTATTCCAAGTCCTACAGTGTGATTTTCTCATTTTTCAACTTTTTCAGGGTTTCTCACCATATTGCAGGTCCTACACGTGTGAATTTCTTATTTTTGGACTTTTTCAGGGTTTCTCACCATATTCCAGGTACTACAGTGTGATTTTCTCATTTAAGACTTTTTCAGGGTCTCTCACCATATTGCATGTCCTACAAGTGTGTATATCTTATTTTTCTACTTTTTAACGGTTTCTCTCCATATTCCATCTCCTACCGTGTACTTTTGTCATTGTTTGTCTTTTTCACGGTTTCTCATTTTATTCCAAGTCCTACAGTGTGATTTTCTCATTTTTTGACTTTTTCAGGGTTTCTCACCATATTGCAGGTCCTACAAGTGTGAATTTCTAATTTTTCGACATTTTCAGAGTTTCTCACCATATTCCAGGTCCTACAGTGTGATTTTCTCATTTTAAGACTTTTTCAGTGTTTCTCACCATATTCCAGGTACTACTGCGTGATTTTCTCATTTTTCGACTTTTTCAGGGTTTCTCACCATATTCCAGGCTACTGCGTGATTTTCTCATGTTTTCGACTTTTTCAGAGTTTCTCACCATATTCCAGGTCCTACTGTGTGATTTTCTCATTTTAATACTTTTTTACCATATTCCAGGTACTACAGTGTGATTTTCTCATTTTTTTACTTTTTCAGGATTTCTCATCACATTCCAAGTCCTAGAGTGTGATTTTTGCTTTTTTCGAATTTTTCAGGGTTTCTCAACAGATTCCAGGTCCTACAGTTTGTTATTCTCACTTTTCGTCTTTTTCAGGGTTTCTCAGTAGCTTCCAAGTCCTACTGCCTGATTTTCTCATTTTCCGACTTCTTTCAGGGTTTCTCACCATATTCTGGGTCCTACTGCATGAATATCTCATGTTTTGACTTTTTCAGGGTTTGTCACCATATTCCAAGTCCTAGAGTGTGATATTCTCATTTTTTGACTTTTTCACTGTTTCTCACCATATTCCAGGTCCTACAGTGCGATTTTCTCTTTTTTTAAAATTTTCGGGGTTTCTTACTTATTCCAGGTTCTACATTGTCATTTTCTCATTTTTTGAATAGTTCAGGTTTTCTCAACATATTCCAGGTCCTACACTGTCATTTTCTAATTTGCGACTTTTTCAGAGTTTCTCACAATATTCCATGTACTACAGTGTGATTTTTCTCATTTTTTGACTTTTTCAGGGTTTCTCACCATATTCCAAGTCCTACTGTGTGATTTTCTCATTTTTAGACTTTTTCAGTGTTTTCTCACAATATTCCAGGTACTACAGTGTGATTTTCTCATTTTTTGACTTTTTCAGGTTTTCTCATCATATTCCAAATCCTACAGTGTGATTTTCTCTTTTTCCCGACTTTTAAAGGGTTTCTTAACATATTCCATGTCCTAGTCTGTAATTGTCTCATTTTTCGACTTTTTCAGGGTTTCTCACCATATTGGAGGTCCTACTTGTGTGATTTTCTTATTCTTCGACTTTTTCAGGTTTTCTCACCACATTCCAACTCCTACAGTATATTTTTCTCATTTTTGACTTTTTCATGGTTTCTCATCATATTCCAAATCCTACAGTGTGATTTTTTCATTTTTCGACTTTTTCAGGGTTTCTCACCATATTGCAGGTACTTCAAGTTTGATTTTCTTATATTTCGACTGTTTCACGGTTTCTCTCCATATTTCAGGTCCTACTGTGTGATTTTCTCATTTTTTGAATTTTTCAGTGTTTCTCACCATATTCCAGGTCCTACAGTGTGTTTTTCTCATTTTTCGACTTTTTCAGGGTTTCTCACCATATTGGAGGTCCTACAATTGTGATTTTCTAATTTTTTAACCTTTTCAGGGTTTCTCTCCATATTCCAGTTCCTACAGTGTATTTTTCTTATTTTTTTACTTTTTCACGGTTTCTCATCATATTCGAAGTCCTCCAGTGTGATTTTCTCATTTTTCGACTTTTTCAGGGTTTCTCACCATATTTCAGGTACTACAAGTTTTATCTTATTTTTAGACTTTTTCAGTGTTTCTCACCATACTCCAGGTACTACAGTGTGATTTTCTCATTTTTTGACTTTTTCAGGTTTTCTCATCATATTCCAAATCCTACAGTGTGATTTTCTCTTTTTCCGACTTTTAAAGGGTTTCTTACCATATTCCATGTCCTAGTCTGTAATTGTCTCATTTTTCGACTTTTTCAGGGTTTCTCACCATATTGGAGGTCCTACTTGTGTGATTTTCTTATTCTTCGACTTTTTCAGGTTTTCTCACCACATTCCAACTCCTACAGTATATTTTTCTCATTTTTGACTTTTTCATGGTTTCTCATCATATTCCAAATCCTACAGTGTGATTTTTTCATTTTTCGACTTTTTCAGGGTTTCTCACCATATTGCAGGTACTTCAAGTTTGATTTTCTTATATTTCGACTGTTTCAGGGTTTCTCTCCATATTTCAGGTCCTACTGTGTGATTTTCTCATTTTTTGAATTTTTCAGTGTTTCTCACCATATTCCAGGTCCTACAGTGTGTTTTTCTCATTTTTCGACTTTTTCAGGGTTTCTCACCATATTCAAGCTCCTACAGTGTGTTTTGTCATTTTTTTGTCTTTTTCACAGATTCTCATCTTATTCCAAGTCCTATATTGTGATTTTCTCATTTTTTTACTTTTTCAGGGTTTCTCACCATATTACAGGTACTACAAGTTTGATTTTCTTATTTTTCGATATTTCAGGGTTTCTCACCATATTCCAGGTCCTACAGTGCGATTTTCTCATTTTAAGACTTTTTCAGGGTTTCTCAACATATTCCAACTCCTTCAGTGTATTTTTCTCATTTTTCGACTTTTTTAGGGTTTCTCATCTTATTCCAAGTCCTACAGTGTTATTTTCTCATTTTAAGACTTTTTCAGGGTTTCTCAACATATTGGAGGTTCTACAAGTGTGATTTTCTTATTTTTCGACTTTTTCAGGGTTTACTCACCATATTCCAGCTTCTACAGTGTATTTTTCTCATTTTTTGACTTTTTCAGTGTTTCTCATCATATTCTAAATCTTACAGTGTGATTTTCTCATTTTTGGAATTTTTCAGGGTTTCTCACCATATTGCAGGGACTACAAGTTTGATTTTCTTATTTTTCGACTGTTTCAGTGTTTCTCACCATATTGCAGGTCCAACTGTGTGATTTTCTCATTTTGAGACTTTTTCAATGTTTCTCACCATATTCCAGCTACTACAGTGTGATTTTCTCATTTTTGACTTTTTCAGGGTTTCTCATCATATTCCAAGTCCTAGAGTGTGATTTTTCCAATTTTTCGCCTTTTTCAGAGTTTCTCACCATATTCCAGGTTCCAAAGTGTGATTTTCTCATTTTTTGACTTTTTCAGGATTGCTCACCATATTCCATCTTCTACATTGTGATTTTCTCATTTTTCAACTTTTTCAGGGTTTCTCATCTTATTCCAAGTCCTACAGTGAAATTTTCTCATTTTTTGACTTTTTCAGGGTGTCTCATCTTATTCCAAGTCCTACAGTGTGATTTTCTCATTTTTCAACTTTTTCAGGGTTTCTCACCATATTGCAGGTCCTACACGTGTGAATTTCTTATTTTTGGACTTTTTCAGGGTTTCTCACCATATTCCAGGTACTACAGTGTGATTTTCTCATTTAAGACTTTTTCAGGGTCTCTCACCATATTGCATGTCCTACAAGTGTGTATATCTTATTTTTCTACTTTTTAACGGTTTCTCTCCATATTCCATCTCCTACCGTGTACTTTTGTCATTGTTTGTCTTTTTCACGGTTTCTCATTTTATTCCAAGTCCTACAGTGTGATTTTCTCATTTTTTGACTTTTTCAGGGTTTCTCACCATATTGCAGGTCCTACAAGTGTGAATTTCTTATTTTTCGACATTTTTAGAGTTTCTCACCATATTCCAGGTCCTACAGTGTGATTTTCTCATTTTAAGACTTTTTCAGTGTTTCTCACCATATTCCAGGTACTACTGCGTGATTTTCTCATTTTTCGACTTTTTCAGGGTTTCTCACCATATTCCAGGCTACTGCGTGATTTTCTCATGTTTTCGACTTTTTCAGAGTTTCTCACCATATTCCAGGTCCTACTGTGTGATTTTCTCATTTTAATACTTTTTTACCATATTCCAGGTACTACAGTGTGATTTTCTCATTTTTTTACTTTTTCAGGATTTCTCATCACATTCCAAGTCCTAGAGTGTTATTTTTGCTTTTTTCGAATTTTTCAGGGTTTCTCAACAGATTCCAGGTCCTACAGTTTGTTATTCTCACTTTTCGTCTTTTTCAGGGTTTCTCAATAGCTTCCAAGTCCTACTGCCTGATTTTCTCATTTTCCGACTTCTTTCAGGGTTTCTCACCATATTCTGGGTCCTACTGCATGAATATCTCATGTTTTGACTTTTTCAGGGTTTCTCACCATATTCCAAGTCCTAGAGTGTGATATTCTCATTTTTTGACTTTTTCACTGTTTCTCACCATATTCCAGGTCCTACAGTGCGATTTTCTCTTTTTTTAAAATTTTCGGGGTTTCTTACTTATTCCAGGTTCTACATTGTCATTTTCTCATTTTTTGAATATTTCAGGTTTTCTCAACATATTCCAGGTCCTACACTGTCATTTTCTAATTTGCGACTTTTTCAGAGTTTCTCACAATATTCCATGTACTACAGTGTGATTTTTCTCATTTTTTGACTTTTTCAGGGTTTCTCACCATATTCCAAGTCCTACAGTGTGATTTTCTCATTTTTTGACTTTTTCAGGGTTTCTCAACATATTCCAAGTCCTAGAGTGTGATTTTTGCTTTTTTCGAATTTTTCAGGGTTTCTCACCATATTCCAGATCCTACAGATTGATTTTCTCATTTTTCGACTTTTTCAGGGTTTCTCACCACCTTCCAGGTCCTACTGCGTGATTTTCTTATTTTTTGACTTTTTTTTCAGGGTTTCTCACCATATTCTGGGTCCTACTGCATGATTTTCTCATTTTTCCACATTTTCAGGGTTTCTCACCATATTCCAAGTCCTAGAGTGTGATATTCTCATTTAAGACTTTTTCAGTGTTTCTCACCATATTCCAGGTACTCCTGCATGCTTTTCTCATTTTTCGACTTTTTCAGGGTTTCTCACCATATTCCAAATCCTACAGTGTGATTTTTCATTTTTTGACTTTTTCAGGGTTACTCATCTTATTCCAAGCCACACCCATCTTTAAATTTTTAGAAGAAAATGTGAGGCTGTGTTTATATACATCATATGCAGATCGTAAGAGGGATTTAGATTCTCCAGAATCTGACACCCTCTTCTGGAGTGTCTAAAGATAGCTACAGTGTACTTATATCTAATAAATAAATAAATAAATAAATAAATAAATAAATAAATATATAAATAAACATTTTTTTTAAAAGGATAAGAAAGAAAGAAAGACCAGGCAGGCCTGCCATCCTTATCTCTGTCTGTCTGTCTGTCTGTCTGTCTGATACCCTGGAACTGGAGAAGGGCCACCATATAGTTGCTGGTAGTTGATCCCAGATTCTCTAGAAGAGGAGACAATGCTGTTAATTGTTTTGTTTTTTTTTTACTGTTTTTTTTTTTACATATTTTCCTCAATTACATTTCCAATGCTATCCCAAAAGTCCCCCATACCTCCCCCCACTTCCCTACCCTCCCATTCTTCTCAGTGGCCCAACACATCTTTAAATTTTTAGAAGTATACGTGAGTCTGTGTTTATGTACATAATATGCAGGCCAAAAGAGGGATTAAGATTCTCCAGAATCTGACACCGTCTTCTGGAGTGTCTGAAGACAGCTACAGTGTACTTATATCTAATAAATACATAAATAAATAAATAAGCAAACATTTTTTCAAAAGGATAAGAAAGAAAGAAAGACCAGGCAAGCCTGCCATCCTTATCTCTGTCTGTCTGTCTGACAGTCTGTCTGATCCCCTGGAACTGGAGGTGGGCCACTATATAGTTGCTGATATTTGATACCAGGTTCTCTGGAAGTGGAGACAGTGATGGTAATTGTTGAGCCCTTTCAGTGGTCCCACCAATCTTTAAATTTTTAGAAGTATATGTGAGGCTGTGTTTATGTACATCATATGCAGACCATAAGAGGGATTTAGATCCTCCAGAATCTGAAACCCTCTTCTGGAGTGTCTGAAGGCAGCTACAGTGTACTTATATCTAATAAATACATAAATAAATAAATAAATAAATAAATAAATAAATAAATAAATAAATAAATAAACATTTTTTTTTAAAGGATAAGAAATAAAGAAAGACCAGGCAGGCCTGGCATCCTTATCTCTGTCTGTCTGTCTGTCTGTCTTTCTGATCCACTGGAACTGGAGATGGGCCACAATATAGTTGCTGGTAGTTGATCCCAGGTTCTCTGGAAGAGGAGACAATGCTGTTAATTGTTGAGCCCTTTTAGTGGCCCCACACATCTTTAAATTTTTGGAAGTAAATGTGAGTCTGTGTTTATGTACATCATATGCACACCATAAGAGGGATTTAGATTATCCAGAATCTGACACCCTCTCCTGGAGTGTCTGAAGACCGCTAAAGTGTACTTATATTTAATAAATACATAAATAAATAAATAAACATTTTTAAAAAGGATGAGAAAGAAAAAAAACCAGGCAAGCCTGCCACCCTTGTCTGTCTATCTGTCTGTCTTTCTGTCTGATACCTTAGAACTGGAGATGAGCCACCATATAGTTGCTGGTAGTTGATCCCAGGTTGTCTGGAAGAGGAGATAATGCTGTTAATTGTTGAGCCCTTTCAGTGACCCCATACATCTTTAAATTTTTGAAGTATATGTGAGGCTATGTTTATGTACATCATATACAGACCATAAGAGGGATTTAGATTCTCCAGAATCTGACACCATCTTCTGGAGTGTCTGAAGACAGACACAGTGTACTTATATCTAATAAATAAATAAATAAATAAATAAATAAATAAATAAATAAATATATAAATAAACATTTTTTAAAAAGGATAAGAAAGAAAGAAAGACCAGGGAGGCCTGCCTTCCTTATCTCTGTCTCTCTGTCTGTCTGTCTGTCTATCTGTCTGATACCCTGGAACTGGAGATGGGCCACCATATAGGTGCTGTTAGTTGATCCCAGGTTCTCTGGAAGAGGAGACAATGCGGTTAATTGTTGAGCCCTTTCAGTGGCTCCACCCATCTGTAAATTTTTAGAAGTATATGTGAGGCTGTGTTTATGTACATCATATGCAGACCATAAGAGGGATTTAGATTCTCCAGAATCTGACACCCTCTTCTGGAGTGTCTGAAGACAGCTACAGTGTACTTTTATCTAATAAATACATAAATAAGTAAATAAACATTTCTTAAAAAGGATAAGAAAGAAAGACCAGGCAGGCCTGCCATCGTTATCTCTATATGTCTGTCTGTCTGTCTCTCTGTCTGATCCTCTGGAACTGGAGATGGGCCACCATATAGTTGCTGTTAGTTGATCCCAGGTTCTCTGGAAGAGGAGACAATGCTGTTAATGGTTGAGCCCATACAGTGGCCCCACACATCTTTAATTTTTTGAAGTAAATGTGAGTCTGTGTTTATGTACATCATATTCAGACCATAAGAGGGATTTAGATTCTCCAGAATCTGACACCTTCTTCCTGATGTCTGAAGACAGCTACAGTGTACTTATATCTAATAAATACATAAATAAATAAATAAACATTTCTTAAAAAGGATAAGAAAGAAAGAAAGACGAAGCAGGCCTGCCATCCTTATCTCTATCTGTCTGTATGTCTGTCTCTCTGTCTGATCCCCTGGAACTGGAGATGGGCCACCATATAGTTGCTGGTAGTTGATCTCAGGTTCTCTGGAAGTGGAGACAATGCTGTTAATTTTTGAGCCGTTCAGTGGCAACACCCATCTTTAATTTTTAGAAGTAAATGTGAGGCTGTGTTTATGTACATCATATGCAGACAATAAGAGGGATTTAGATTCTCCAGAATCTGACACTCTCTTCTGGAGTGTCTGAAGACAGCTACAGTGTACTTATATCTAATAAATACATAAATAAATAAATAAATAAATAAATAAATAAATAAATAAGCATTATTAAAAAGGATAAGAAAAAAAGAAAGACCAGGAAGGCCTGCCATCCTTATCTCTGTCTGTCTGTCTGTCTGTCTGTCTGATACCCTGGAACTGGAGTGGGCCACCATATAGTTGCTGGTAGTTGATCCCAGATTCTCTGCAAGAGGAGACAAGGCTGTAAATTTTTGAGCCCTTTCAGTGGCACCACCCATCTTTAAATTTTTAGAAGTATTTGTGAGGCTGTGTTTATGTACATCATATGCAGACCATAAGAGGGATTTACATTCTCCAGAATCTGATCCCTCTTCTGGAGTGTCTGAAGACAGCTACAGTGTACTTATATCTAATAAATACATAAATAAATAAATAAACATGTTTTAAAAAGGATAAGAAAGAAAGAAAAACCAGGCAGGCCTGCCATCCTTGTCTGTTTGTCTGTCTGTCTGTCTGATCCCCTGAAACTGGAGAAGGGCCACCATATTTTTGCTGGTACTTGATCCCAGGTTCTCTGGAAGAGGAGACAATGCTGTTAATTGTTGAGCCCTTACAGTGGCCCCACCCATCTTTAAATTTTTAGAAGTATATGTGAGGCTGTGTTTATGTACATCATATGCAGACCATAAGAGGGATTTAGATTCTCCAGAATCTGACACACTCTACTGGAGTGTCTGAAGACAGCTACAATGTACTTATATCTAATAAATACATAAATAAAGAAATAAACATGTTTTAAAAAGGATAAGTAAGAAAGAAAGACCAGGCAGGCCTGCCATCCTTATCTCTGTCTGTCTGTCTGTCTGTCGGATCCCCGGGAACTGGAGATGGGCTACCTTATAGTTGCTGGTAGTTGATCCTAGGTTCACTGGAAGAGGAGACAATGCTCTTAATTGTTGAGCCCTTTCAGTGGCCCCACCCATCTTTAAATTTTTAGAAGTATATGTGAGGCTGTGTTTTTGTACATCATATGCAGACCATAAGAGGGATTTAGATTCTCCAGAATCTGACACCCTCTTCTGGAGTGTCTGAAGACAGCTACAGTGTACTTATATCTAATAAATACATAAATAAATAAATAAATAAATAAATAAATAAATAAACATTTTTTAAAAGGGATAAGGAAGAAAGAAAAACCAGGCAGGCCTTCCATCCTTGTCTGTCTTTCTCTCTGTCTGTCTGTCTTGCCTAGCCCCTTGCGTAGCCTAGCCTAGCCCCTTGCCTTGCCTAGCCTAGCCCAGCCCTGCCTTGCCTAGCCCTGCCTATCCCTGTCTTTAACCAGGCTGGCCTCGAAATCAGAAACTGACTGCTTCTGCCTCCAGAGTGCTCTCATTAAGAGCTCAAGCCACCACTGACTGTTGGGTTTTCTAAGTCTTACATAGGTATGGTCTGTTTCTCAACTGTGAAACCCTAATTAACACATGTAGTCTGTCCTAGGTCAGCCATAGCTACAGACTGAGGCCTTTTCTAAAACAAAACAAAAGAAAACAAAAAATAGAAATAATAAAATAAATAAATTAAGCAACCACATGATAACTTTTCTTTCTTTCAATGATACTCAGAGCTTGAAGCAGTTCACCCATGAGACCTCAGCTCCGGACATTGAGGCTGTTTCCCTAACAAGTATTATGGCTGAACCTGAGGGGTTCTACTGCTGATTTGTGTCCCCCTCTTTAAAAAAATAGTTGTTTTCAAAGGCTGCAGGTTCTTAGCCCTGTTCCTTGTTACAGTTGAGTCACAGCCCTGAAAGTTCAGTGGTAGTTAAAGGCACTGAGAAGGGCTTCCTCTAGACATCAAAGACCAAGTCTTTGTTATTAAAAAGTTAATCTGGATTGCCCCACCCCCTGGCATCCTTAGAATTCCTAGAAAGGAAGGCAGGGACCTGGGCAGAAGGGTGCAAGTCTACTGCTGTTTGTAAGTGGTAACAGAAAGCTTTCTCTTTTTGGTACCCTACCCCAAGTTACACTGTCACTTCTTTTTCCTAGTTGTTGTTTTGTCGGTTTGTATTCTCAACATAGACCCTTTTCCTTCCTAACCTTGGCTGTCCTGAACCTTACTGTCCTTGAACTCAGTGATTTGCCTGTCTTGCTGGGATGAAACTGTGAGCTACCATCCAGAAGGAAGCACCCTGCTGAGGGTAGATTGGGGTCTCTTCCATTTTCCTCTATGAACATGCATATGGCAGGCCTGTTCTTTCTTTTTTACTTTTCTTTTTCTTTTTAAAGTTTTATATATTTATTATATTTAAGTATGCTGTAGCTATCTTCAGACAGTCCAGAAGAGGGTGTCAGATTCTGAAGAATCTAAATCATTCTTATTGTCTGCATATGATGTATATAAAAACAGCCTCACATATACTCAAAAAAAAAAGAAAGATGTGGCTACAGAGAGGGCTCAACAATTAAGAGCATTGTCTCCTCTTCCAGAGAACCTGGGCTCAATTACCAGTATTATATATGGTGGCCCATCTCCAGTTCCAGGGGATCTAATACTGTGTTCTGGAGTCTGTGGACACAGCATACACATGCAAAACATTCTTACACAATCATTGAGAGAGGAGAGAGAGGGGTTGAGAGAGAGGGGAGGTAATCATACCTCCTGACGAGTTTGAAGACCTGAGCTTCATCACTCACACAAATAAATAAATGCAAAATATTTTTAAAAAATAAACTCTGCCATTGCCCTTTAAAAATTCCTAGAAAACAAGTTTTATAAGCAACAGTTATATTTACTATATCTAAAGTACAGTCATGAGCATATTCTCTAAATAGAAAAAGGCCTGTTAGTCTTAGAAATGGAAAAGACAAACCAAGGAAGGTTTGCAATTACATAATGAGGCAGCTCAGCCCAGCTCTTAGGTTGGAAATAAGACTGGAGAATAGGATACACCTGAAGACAGCCAGCCATTGCTTTTTGTTTTGGAGGCTGAAAGGATAAACCTGAAGACAGCCAATGCTGTGTGATGGTGATCTGGTATTTTTTTTTTTAATTTTTAAAAACTTTAACACTTTTTATAAAACCTTTTTATAAAGGTTTTATAAAACCTTCTGGAGTGTCTGAAGACAGCTACAGTGTACTTTTATCTAATAAATACATAAATAAGTAAATAAACATTTCTTAAAAAGGATAAGAAAGAAAGAAAGACCAGGCAGGCCTGCCATCGTTATATCTATATGTCTGTCTGTCTGTCTCTCTGTCTGATCCCCTGGAACTGGAGATGTGCCACCATATAGTTGCTGGTAGTTGATCCCAGGTTCTCTGGAAGAGGAGACAATGCTGTTAATGGTTGAGCCCTTTCAGTGGCCCCACACATCTTTAATTTTTGGAAGTAAATGTGAGTCTGTGTTTATGTACATCATATTCAGACCATAAGAGGGATTTAGATTCTCCAGAATCTGACACCCTCATCTGGAGTGTCTGAAGACAGCTACAGTGTACTTATATCTAATAAATACATAAATAAATAAATAAATAAACATTATTAAAAAGGATAAGAAAAAAAGAAAGACCAGGAAGGCCTGCTATCCTTATCTCTGTCTGTCTGTCTGTCTGATACCCTGGAACTGGAGATGGGCCACCATATAGTTGCTGGTAGTTGATCCCAGTTTCTCTGCAAGAGGAGACAAGGCTGTTAATTTTTGAGCCCTTTCAGTGGCACCACCCATTTTAAATTTTTAGAAGTATTGGTGAGGCTGTGTATATATACATCATATGCAGACCATAAGAGGGATTTAGATTCTCCAGAATCTGATCCCTCTTCTGGAGTGTCTGAAGACAGCTACAGTGTACTTATATCTAATAAATACATAAATAAATAAATAAACATGTTTTAAAAAGAATAAGAAAGAAAGAAAAACCAGGCAGGCCTGCCATCCTTGTCTGTTTGTCTGTCTGTCTGTCTGATCCCTGGGAACTGGAGATGAGCCACCATATAATTGCTGGTAGTTGATCCCAGGTTCTCTGGAAGAGGACATAATGCTGTTAATTGTTGAGCCCTTTCAGTGGCCCCACCCTTCATTAAATTTTTAGAAGTATATCTCAGGCTGTGTTTATGTACATCATATGCAGACCATAAGATGGTTTTAGATTCTTCAGAATCTGACACCCTCTACTGGAGTGTCTGAAGACAGCTATAGTGTATTTATATCTAATAAATACATAAATAAATAAATTAATAAATAAATAAACATATTTTAAAAAGGATTAGAAAGAAAGAAAAATCAGGCAGGCCTGCCATCCTTATCTCTGTCTGTCTGTCTGTCTGTCTGTCTGTCTGTCTGATCCTCTGGAACTGGATATGGGCCACCATATATTTGCTGGTAGTTTTTCCCAGGTTCTCTGGAAGAGGAGACAATGCTGTGAATTGTTGAGCCCTTTCAGTGGCCCCAACCATCTTTAAATTTTTAGAGGTAAATGTGAGGCTGTATTTATGTACATCATATGCAGACCATAAGAGTGATTTAAATTCTCCAGTATCTGACATCCTCTTCTGGAGTGTCTGAAGACAGTTACAGTGTACTTATATCTAATAAATACATAAATAAAAAAATAAATCAATAAATAAACATTTTTTAAACAGGATAACTAAGAAAGAAAGACCAGGCAGGCCTGCCATCCTTATCTCTGTCTGTCTGTCTGTCTGTCTGATCCCCTGGAACTGCAGATGGGCCACCATATAGTTGCTGGTAGTTGATCTTAGGTTCTCTGGAAGAGGAGACAACGCTGTTAATTGTTGAGCCCATTCAGTGGCCCCACCCATCTTTAAATTTTTAGAAGTATACTTGAGTCTGTGTTTATGTACATCATATGCAGACCATAAGAGGTATTTAGATTCTCCAGAATCTGACACCATCTTCTGGAGTGTCTGAAGACAGCTACAGTGTACTTATATCTAATAAATAAATAAATAAATAAATTAATTAATTAATTAATAAGTAAACATTTTTTCAAATGGATAAGAAAGAAAGAAAGACCAGGCAGGCCTGCCATCCTCATTTCTGTCTGTCTGTCTGTCTCTCTATATGATCCTTTGGAACTGAAGATAGGCCACCATATAGTTGCTGGTAGTTGATCCCAGGTTCTCTGGAAGAGGAGACAATGCTCTTAATTGTTGAGCCCTTTCAGTGGCCCCACCCATCTTTAAATTTTTAGAAGTATATATGAGGCTGTGTTTATGTACATCATATGCAGACCATAAGATGGTTTTTGATTCTTCAGAATCTGACACCCTCTTCTGGAGTGTCTGTAGATAGCTACAGTGTACTTATATATAATAAATACATAAATAAATAAACATTTTTTAAAAAGGACAAGAAAGAAAGAAAGACCAGGCAGGCCTGCAATCCTTATCTCTGTCTGTCTGTCTGTCTGTCTGTCTGATCCCCTGGAACTGTAGATGGGCCACCATATAGTTGCTGGTAGTTGATCCCAGGTTCTCTGGAAGAGGAGACAATGCTGTTAATTGTTGAGACCTTTCATTGCTCTCACCCATCTTTAAATTTTTAGATGTATATGTGAGGCTGTGTTTATGTACATCATATGCAGACCATAAGAGGGATTTAGATTCTCCAGAATCTGACACCCTCTTCTGGAGTGTCTGAAGACAGCTACATTGTACTTATATCTAATAAATACATAAATAAATAAATAAATAAATAAATAAATAAATAAATAAACATTTTTTAAACAGGATAAGAAAGAAAGTAAGACCAGGCAGTCCTGCCATCCTTATCTCTGTCTGTCTGTCTGTCTGTCTGACAGCCTGTCTGATCCCCTGGAACTGCAGATGGGCCACCATATAGTTGCTGGTAGTTGATCCCAGGTTCTCTGGAAGTGGAGACAGTGATGGTAATTGTTGAGCCCTTTCAGTGGTCCCACCCATCTTTAAATTTTTAGAAGTATATGTGAGGCTGTGTTTATGTACATCATATGCAGACCTTAAGAGGGATTTAGATTCTCCAGAATCTGACACCCTCTTCTGGAGTGTCTGAAGACGGCTACAGTGTACTTATATCTAATAAATACAAAAATAAATAAATAAATAAATAAATAAATAAATAAATAAACATTTTTTATAAAGGATAAGAAATAAAGAAAGACCAGGCAGGCCTGCCATCCTTATCTCTGTCTGTCTGTCTGTCTGTCTTTCTGATCCACTGGAACTGGAGATGGGCCACCATATAGTTGCTGGTAGTTGATCCCAGGTTCTCTGGAAGATGAGACAATGCTGTTAATTGTTGAGCCCTCTCAGTGGCCCCACACGTCTTTAAATTTTTAGAAGTATACGTGAGTCTGTGTTTATGTACATCATATGCAGGCCATAACAGGGATTTAGATTCTCCAGGATCTGACACCCTCTTCTGGAGTGTCTGAAGACAGCTACAGTTTACTTATTTCTAATAAATACATAAATAAATAAATAAATAAGTAAACATTTTTTCAAAAGGATAAGAAAGAAAGAAAGACCAGGCAGGGCTGCCATCCTTATCTCTGTCTGTCTGTCTGTCTGTCTGTCTGATCCCCTGGAACTGGAGATGGGCCACCATATAGTTTCTGGTAGTTGAACCGAGGTTTTCTGGAAGAGGAGACAATGCTGTTCATTGTTGAGCCCTTTCAATGGCCCCATCCATCTTTAAATATTTAGAACTGTATGTTAGGCTGTGTTTATGTACATCATATGCAGACCATAAGAGGGATTTAGATTCTACAGAACCTGACACCCTCTTCTGGAGTGTCTAAGACAGCTACAGTGTACTTATATCTAATACATAAATAAATAAATAAATAAATAAATAAATAAATAAATAAATAAGTAAATAAATAAATAAATAAACATTTTTTAAACAGGATAAGAAAGAAAGTAAGACCAGGCAGTCCTGCCATCCTTATCTCTGTCTGTCTGTCTGTCTGTCTGTCTGACAGCCTGTCTGATCCCCTGGAACTGGAGTTGGGCCAATATATAGTTGCTGATAGTTGATCCAAGGTTCTCTGGAAGTGGAGACAGTGATGGTAATTGTTGAGCCCTTTCAGTGGTCCCACCCATCTATAAATTTTTAGAAGTATATGTGAGGCTGTGTTTATGTACATAATATGCAGGCCATAAGAGGGATTTAGAATCTCCAGAATCTGACACCCTCTTCTGGAGTGTCTGAAGACAGCTACAGTGTACTTATATCTAATAAATACATAAATAAATAATTAAATAAACATTTTTTAAAAAGGATAAGGAAGAAAGAAAGACCAGGCAGGCCTGCCATCCTTATCTCTGTCTGTCTGTCTGTCTGTCTGATCCCTGGGAACTGGAGATGGGCCACCATATATTTGCTAGTAGTTGAGCCGAGGTTCTCTGGAAGAGGAGACAATGCTGTTCATTGTTGAGCCCTTTCAATGGCCCCACCCATCTTTAAATGTTTAGAACCGTATGTGAGGCTGTGTTTATGTTCGTCATATGCAGACCATAAGAGGGATTTAGATTCTCCAGAACCTGACACCCTCTTCTGGAGTGTCTAAAGACAGCTACAGTGTACTTATATCTAATAGATACATAAATAAATAAAAAATAAACATTTTTTAAAAAGGATAAGCAAGAAAGAAAGATCAGGCAGGCCTGCCATCCATATCTCTGTCTGTGTGTCTGTCTGTCTGTCTGTCTGTCTGATCCCTGGGAACTTGAAATGAGCCACCATATAGTTGCTGGTAGTTGATCCCAGGTTCTCTGGAAGAGGAGATAATGCTGTTAATTGTTGAGCCCTTTCAGTGGCCCCACCCTTCATTAAATTTTTTGAAGTATATCTGAGGCTGTGTTTATGTTCATCATATGCAGACCAGAAGATGGTTTTAGATTTTTCAGAATCTGACACCGTCTACTGGAGTGTCTGAAGACAGCTACAGTGTACTTATATCTAATAAATACATAAATAAATAAATTAATAAATAAATAATCATTTTTATAAAGGATAAGAAAGAAAGAAAAATCAGGCAGGCCTGCCATCCTTATCTCTGTCTGTCTGTCTGTCTGTCTGAACCTCTGGAACTGGATATGGGCCACCATATATTTGCTGTTAATTTTTCCCAGGTTCTCTGGAAGAGGAGACAATGCTGTTCATTGTTGAGCCCTTTCAATTGCCCCACCCATCTTTAAATGTTTAGAACTGTATGTGAGGCTGTGTTTATGTACATCATATGCAGACCATAAGAGGGATTTAGATTCTCCAGAACCTGACAACCTCTTCTGGAGTGTCTAAGAGAGCTACAGTGTACTTATATCTAATAAATAAATAAATAAATAAATAAATAAATAAATAAATAAATAAATAAACATTTTTTTAAAAAGGATAAGAAAGAAAGAAAGACCAGGCAGGCCTGCCATCCATATCTCTGTCTGTGTGTCTGTCTGTCTGTCTGATCCCTGGGAACTAGAAATGAGCCACCATATAGTTGATGGTAGTTGATCCCAGGTTCTCTGGAAGAGGAGATAATGCTGATAATTGTTGAGCCCTTTCAGTGGCCCCACCCTTCATTAAATTTTTTGAAGTATATCTGAGACTGTGTTTATGTACATCATATGCAGACCAGAAGATGGTTTTAGATTTTTCAGAATCTGACACCGTCTACTGGAGTGTCTGAAGACAGCTACAGTGTACTTATATCTAATAAATTCATAAATAAATAAATTAATAAATAAATAAACATTTTTTATAAAGGATAAGAAAGAAAGAAAAATCAGGCAGGCCTGCCATCCGTATCTCTGTCTGTCTGTCTGTCTCTCTGAACCTCTGGAACTGGATATGGGCCACAATATAGTTGCTGGTAGTTGATCCCAGGTTCTCTGGAAGAGGAGACAATGATGTTAATTGTTAAGCCCTTTCAGTGGTCCCACCCATCTTTAAATTTTTAGAATTATACGTGAGGCTGTGTTTATGTACATCATATGCAGACCATAAGAGGGATTTAGATTCTCCAGAATCTGACACACTCTTCTGGAGTGTCTGAACAGCTACAGTGTACTTATATCTAATAAATACATAAATACATAAAAAAATAAATAAATAAACATTTTTTAAACAGGATAAGTAAGAAAGAAAGACCTGGCAGGCCTGCCATCCTTATCTCTGTCTGTCTGTCTGTCTGTCTGATCCCCTGGAACTGCAGATGGGCCACCATATAGTTGCTGGTAGTTGATCCCAGGTTCTCTGGAAGTGGAGACAGTGATGGTAATTGTTGAGCCCTTTCAGTGGTCCCACCTTTCTTTAAATTTTTAGAAGTATATGTGATGCTGTGTTTATGTACATCATATGCAGACCATAAGAGGGATTTAGATTCTCTAGAATCTGACACCCTCTTCTGGAGTGTCTGAAGACGGCTACAGTGTACTTATATCTAATAAATACATACATACATAAATAAATAAATAAATAAATGAATAAATAAATAAATAAATAAACATTTTTTATAAAGGATAAGAAATAAAGAAAGACCAGGCAGGCCTGCCATCCTTATCTCTGTCTGTCTGTCTGTCTGCCTTTCTGATCCACTGGAACTGGAGATGGGCCACCATATAGTTGATGGTAGTTGATCCCAGGTTCTCTGGAAGATGAGACAATGCTGTTAATTGTTGAGCCCTCTCAGTGGCCCCACATCTTTAAATTTTTAGAAATATACATGAGTCTGTGTTTATGTACATCATATGCAGGCCATAAGAGGGATTTAGATTCTCCAGAATCTGACACCCTCTTCTGGAGTGTCTGAAGACAGCTACAGTTTACTTATATCTAATAAATACATAAATAAATAAATAAGTAAACATTTTTTCAAAAGGATAAGAAAGAAAGAAAGACCAGGCAGTCCTGCCATCCTTATCTCTGTCTGTCTGACTGTCTGTCTGTCTGATCCCCTGGAACTGGAGATGGGCCACCATATAGTTGCTGGTAGTTGAGCCGAGGTTCTCTGGAAGAGGAGACAATGCTGTTCATTGTTGAGCCCTTTCAATGGCCCCACCCATTTTTAAATATTTAGAACTGTATGTTAGGCTGTGTTTATGTACATCATATGCATACCATAAGAGGGATTTAGATTCTACAGAACCTGACACCCTCTTCTGGAGTGTCTAAGACAGCTACAGTGTACTTATATCTAATAAATACATGAATAAATAAATAAATAAACATTTTTTAAAAAGTATAAGAAAGAAAGAAAGACCAGGCAGGCCTGCCATCGATATCTCTGTCTGTGTGTCTGTCTGTCTGTCTGATCCCTGGGAACTGGAGATGAGCCACCATATAGTTGCTGGTAGTTGATCCCAGGTTCTCTGGAAGAGGAGATAATGCTGTTAATTGTTGAGCCCTTTCAGTGGCCCCATCCTTCATTAAATTTTTTGAAGTATATCTGAGGCTGTGTTTATGTACATCATATGCAGACCAGAAGATGGTTTTAGATTTTTCAGAATCTGACACCGTCTACTGGAGTGTCTGAAGACAGCTACAGTGTACTTATATCTAATAAATACATAAATAAATAAATTAATAAATAAATAAATGTTTTTTATAAAGGATAAGAAAGAAAGAATAATCAGGCAGGCCTGCCATCCTTATCTCTGTCTGTCTGTCTCTCTGTCTGAACCTCTGGAACTGGATATGGGCCACCATATATTTGCTGTTAGTTTTTCCCAGGTTCTCTGGAAGAGGAGACAATGCTGTTCATTGTTGAGCCCTTTCAGTGGCCCCACCCATCTTTAAATGTTTAGAAGTATATGTGAGGCTGTGTTTATGTACATCATATGCAGACCATAAGAGGGATTTAGATTCTCCAGAATCTGACACCCTTTTCTGGTCTGTCTGAAGACAGCTACAGTGTACTTATATCTAATAAATACGTAAATAAATAAATAAATAAATAAATAAATAAATAAATAAACATTTTTTAAACAGGATAAGTAAGAAAGAAAGACATGGCAGGCCTGCCATCCTTATCTCTGTCTGTCTGTCTGTCTGTCTGATCCCCTGGAACTGCAGATGGGCCACCATATAGTTGCTGGTAGTTGATCCCAGGTTCTCTGGAAGAGGAGATAATGCTGTTAATTGTTGAGCCCTTTCAGTGGCCCCACCCTTCATTAAATTTTAGAAGTATATCTGAGGCGGTGTTTATGTACATCATATGCAGACCATAAGATGGTTTTAGATTCTTCAGAATCTGACACCCTCTACTGGAGTGTCTGAAGACTGCTACAGTGTACTTATATCTAATAAATACATACATAAATAAATTAATAATTAAATAAACATTTTTTAAAAAGGATAAGAAAGAAAGAAAAATCAGGCAGGCCTGCCATCCTTATTTCTGTCTGTCTGTCTGTCTGTCTGTCTGATCCTCTGGAACTAGATATGGGCCACCATATATTTGCTGGTAGTTTTTCCCAGGTTCTCTGGAAGAGGAGACAATGTTGTGAATTGTTGAGCCCTTTCAGTGGCCCCAACCATCTTTAAATTTTTAGAGGTAAATGTGAGGCTGTATTTATGTACATCATATGCAGACCATAAGAGTGATTTAAATTCTCCAGAATCTGACACCCTCTTCTGGAGTGTCTGAAGACAGCTACAGTGTACTTATATCTAATAAATACATAAATAAATAAATAAATAAATAAATAAATAAATAAATAAACATTTTTTAAACAGGATAAATAAGAAAGAAAGACCAGGCAGGCCTGCCATCCTTATCTCTGTCTGTCTGTCTGTCTGATCCCTGGAATTGCAGATGGGCCACCATATAGTTGCTGGTAGTTGATCCCAGGTTCTCTGGAAGAGGAGACAACGCTGTTAATTGTTGAGCCCATTCTTTGGCCCCACCCATCTTTAAATTTTTAGAAGTATACTTGAGTCTGTGTTTATGTACATCATATGCAGACCATAAGAGGTATTTAGAATCTCCAGAATCTCACACCCTCTTCTGGAGTGTCTGAAGACAGCTACAGTGTACTTATATCTAATAAATAAATAAATAAATAAATAAATAAATAAATAAATAAATTAATAAGTAAACATTTTTTCAAATGGATAAGAAAGGAAGAAAGACCAGGCAGGCCTGCCATCCTCAATTCTGTCTGTCTGTCTGTCTCTCTATATGATCCTTTGGAACTGAAGATAGGCCACCATATAGTTGCTGGTAGTTGATCCCAGGTTCTCTGGAAGAGGAGACAATGCTGTTAATTGTTGAGCCCTTTCAGTGGCCCCACCCATCTTTAAATTTTTAGAAGTATATCTGAGGCTGTGTTTATGTACATCATATGCAGACCATAAGATGGTTTTAGATTCTTCAGAATCTGACACCCTCTTCTGGAGTGTCTGTAGATAGCTACAGAGTACTTATATATAATAAATACATAAATAAATAAACATTTTTTAAAAAGGACAAGAAAGAAAGAAAGACCTGGCAGGCCTGCCATTCTTATCTCTGTCTGTCTGTCTGTCTGATCCTCTGGTACTGGATATGGGCCACCATATAGTTGCTGGTAGTTTATCCAAGGTTCTCTGGAAGAGGAGACAATGCTGTAAATTATTGAGCCCTTTCAGTGGCCCCACCCTTCATTAAATTTTTATAAGTATATCTGAGGCTGTGTTTTTGTACATCATATTCAGACCATAAGAGTGATTTAGATTCTCCAGAAACTGACACCCTCTTCTGGAGTGTCTGAAGACAGCTACAGTGTACGTAAATATAATAAATACATGAATAAATAAATAAATAAACATTTTTTAAAAAGGATAAGAAAGAAAGAAACACCAGGAAGTCCTGCCATCCTTATCTCTGTCTGTCTGTCTGTCTATCTATATGATCCTTTGGAACTGGAGATAGGCTACCATATAGTTGCTGGTAGTTGATCCCAGGTTCTCTGGAAGAGGAGACAATGCTGTTAATTGTTTAGCCCTTTCAGTGGCCCCACCCATCTTTAAATTTTTAGAAGGGTATGTGAGGCTGTGTTTATGTACATCATATGCAGACCATAAGAGGGATTTAGATTCACCAGAATCTGACACCCTCTTCTGTATTTTCTGAAGACAGCTACAGTGTACTTATATCTAATAAATACATAAATAAATAAATAAATAAATAAATAAATAAATAAACATTTTTTAAAAAGGATAAGACAGAAAGAAAGACCAGGCAAGCCTGCCACCCTTATCTCTGTCTGTCTGTCTGTCTGTGTGATACCCTAGAACTGGAGATGGGCCACCATATAGTTGCTGGTAGTTTATCCAAGGTTCTCTGGAAGAGGAGACAATGCTGTTAATTGTTGAGCCCTTTCTGTGGCCCCACCCATCTTTAAAATTTTAGAAGTATATGTGAGGCTGTGTTTATGTACATCATATGCAGACCATAAGAGGGATTTAGATTCTCCAGAATCTGACACCCTCTTCTGGAGTGTCTGAAGACAGCTACAGTTTACTTATATCTAATAAATACATAAATAAATAAATAAATAAATAAATAAATAAATAAATAAATAAACATTTTTTAAAAAGGATAAGAAAGTAAGAAAGACCGGGCAGGCCTGCCACCCTTATCTCTGTCTGTCTGTCTGTCTGTCTGTCTGATACCCTGGAACTGTAGATGGGCCACCATAGTGTTGCTGGTAGTTGATCCCAGGTTCTCTGGAAGAGGATACAATGCTGTTAATTGTTGAGCCCTTTAAGTGGCGCCACCCATCTTAAAATATATAGAAGTATATGTGAGGCTGTGTTTATGTACATCTTATGCAGACCATAAATGTAATTTAGATTCTCCAGAATCTGACACCCTCTTCTGGAGTGTCTGAAGACAGCTACAGTGTACTTATATCAAATAAATAAATAAATAAATAAATAAATAAATAAACATTTTTTAAACAGGATAAGAAAGAAAGAAAAACCAGGCAGGCCTGCCATCCTTATCTCTGTCTGTCTTTCTGTCTGTCTACAGTCTGTCTGATCCCCTTGGACTCGAGATGGGCCACCATATAGTTGCTGGTAGTTGATCCCAGGTTCTCTGGAAGAGGAGACAATGCTGTTAATTTTTGAGCCCTTTCAGTGGCCCCACCCATCTTTAAATTTTTAGAAGTATATGTGAGGCTGTGTTCATGTACATCATATGCAGACCATAAGAGGGATATAGATTCTCCAGAATCTGACACCCTCTTCTGGAGAGTCTGAAGACAGCTACAGTGTACTTATATCTGATAAATAAATAAATAAATAAATAAATAAATAAACAAACAAATAAACAAATAAATAAACATTTTTTTTAAAAGGATAAGAAAGAAAGAAAAATCAGGCAGGCCTGCCATCCTTATCTCTGTCTGTCTGTCTGTCTCTCTGTCTTATCCCCTGGAACTTGAGATGGGCCACCATATAGTTGCTGGTAGTTGATCCCACGTTCTCTGGAAGAAGAGACAATGCTGTTAATTGTTGAGCCCTTTCAGTGGGCCCACCCATCTTTAAATTTTTAGAAGTATATGTGAGGCTGTGTTTATGTACATCATATGAAGACCATAAGAGGGATTTAGATTCTCCAGAAGATGAGACCCTCTTCTAGAGTGTCTGAAGACAGCTACAGTGTACTTATTTCTAATAAATACATAAATAAATAAATAAATAAATAAATAAATAAATAAACATTTTTTTAAAGTATAAGAAAAAAGAAAGACCAGGCAGGCCTCCATCCTTATCTCTGTCTCTCTGTCTGTCTGTCTGATACCCTGGAACTGGAGATGGGCCACCATATAGTTGCTGGTAGTTTATCCAATGTTCTCTGGAAGAGGAGACAATGCTGTTAATTGTTGAGCCCTCTCAGTGGCCCCAACCATCTTTAAATTTTTAGAGGTAAATGTGAGGCTGTATTTATGTACATCATATGCAGACCATAAGAGTGATTTAAATTCTCCAGAATCGGACACCCTCTTCTGGAGTGTCTGAAGACAGCTACAGTGAACTTATATCTAATAAATAAATAAATAAATAAATAAATAAATTAATTAATTAATTAATAAGTAAACATTTTTTCAAATGGATAAGAAAGAAAGAAAGACCAGGCAGGCCTGCCATCCTCATTTCTGTCTGTCTGTCTGTCTCTCTATATGATCCTTTGGAACTGAAGATAGGCCACCATATAGTTGCTGGTAGTTGATCCCAGGTTCTCTGGAAGAGGAGACAATGCTGTTAATTGTTGAGCCCTTTCAGTGGCCCCACCCATCTTTAAATTTTTAGAAGTATATCTGAGGCTGTGTTTATGTACATCATATGCAGACCATAAGATGGTTTTAGATTCTTCAGAATCTGACACCCTCTTCTGGAGTGTCTGTAGATAGCTACAGAGTACTTATATATAATAAATACATAAATAAATAAACATTTTTTAAAAAGGACAAGAAAGAAAGAAAGACCTGGCAGGCCTGCCATTCTTATCTCTGTCTGTCTGTCTGTCTGTCTGTCTGATCCTCTGGTACTGGATATGGGCCACCATATAGTTGCTGGTAGTTTATCCAAGTTTCTCTGGAAGAGGAGACAATGCTGTAAATTATTGAGCCCTTTCAGTAGCCCCACCCTTCATTAAATTTTTATAAGTATATCTGAGGCTGTGTTTATGTACATCATATTCAGACCATAAGAGTGATTTAGATTCTCCAGAAACTGACACCCTCTTCTGGAGTGTCTGAAGACAGCTACAGTGTACGTAAATATAATAAATACATGAATAAATAAATAAATAAACATTTTTTGAAAAGGATAAGAAAGAAAGAAACACCAGGAAGTCCTGCCATCCTTATCTCTGTCTGTCTGTCTGTCTATCTATATGATCCTTTGGAACTGGAGATAGGCCACCATATAGTTGCTGGTAGTTGATCCCAGGTTCTCTGGAAGAGGAGACAATGCTGTTAATTGTTTAGCCCTTTCAGTGGCCCCACCCATCTTTAAATTTTTAGAAGGGTATGTGAGGCTGTGTTTATGTACATCATATGCAGACCATAAGAGGGATTTAGATTCTCCAGAATCTGACACCCTCTTCTGTATTTTCTGAAGACAGCTACAGTGTACTTATATCTAATAAATACATACATAAATAAACAAATAAATAAATAAATAAATAAATAAATAAATAAATAAATAAACATTTTTTAAAAAGGATAAGACAGAAAGAAAGACCAGGCAAGCCTGCCACCCTTATCTCTGTCTGTCTGTCTGTCTGTGTGATACCCTAGAACTGGAGATGGGCCACCATATAGTTGCTGGAAGTTTATCCAATGTTCTCTGGAAGAGGAGACAATGCTGTTAATTGTTGAGCCCTTTCTGTGGCCCCACCCATCTTTAAAATTTTAGAAGTATATGTGAGGCTGTGTTTATGTACATCATATGCAGACCATAAGAGGGATTTAGATTCTCCAGAATCTGACACCCTCTTCTGGAGTGTCTGAAGACAGCTACAGTTTACTTATATCTAATAAATACATAAATAAATAAATAAATAAATGAATGAATAAATAAATAAATAAATAAATAAATAAATAAATAAACATTTTTTAAAAAGGATAAGAAAGTAAGAAAGACCGGGCAGGCCTGCCACCCTTATCATTGTCTGTCTGTCTGTCTGTCTGTCTGATACCCTTGAACTGTAGATGGGCCACCATAGTGTTGCTGGTAGTTGATCCCAGGTTCTCTGGAAGAGGATACAATGCTGTTTATTGTTGAGCCCTTTCAGTGGCGCCACCCATCTTTAAATATTTAGAAGTATATGTGAGGCTGTGTTTATGTACATCTTATGCATACCATAAATGTGATTTAGATTCTCCAGAATCTGACACCCTCTTCTGGAGTTTCTGAAGACAGCTACAGTGTACTTATATCAAATAAATAAATAAATAAATAAATAAATAAATAAATAAATAAATAAATAAATAAACATTTTTTAAACAGGATAAGAAAGAAAGAAAAACCAGGCAGGCCTGCCATCCTTATCTCTGTCTGTCTTTCTGTCTGTCTACAGTCTGTCTGATCCCCTTGGACTCGAGATGGGCCACCATATAGTTGCTGGTAGTTGATCCCAGGTTCACTGGAAGAGGAGACAATGCTGTTAATTTTTGAGCCCTTTCAGTGGCCCCACCCATCTTTAAATTTTTAGAAGTATATGTGAGGCTGTGTTCATGTACATCATATGCAGACCATAAGAGGGATATAGATTCTCCAGAATCTGACACCCTCTTCTGGAGAGTCTGAAGACAGCTACAGTGTACTTATATCTGATAAATAAATAAATAAATAAATAAATAAATAAATAAATATAAACAAATAAACAAATAAATAAACATTTTTTAAAAGGATAAGAAAGAAAGAAAAATCAGGCAGGCCTGCCATCCTTATCTCTGTCTGTCTGTCTGTCTGTCTTATCCCCTGGAACTTGAGATGGGCCACCATATAGTTGCTGGTAGTTGATCCCACGTTCTCTGGAAGAAGAGACAATGCTGTTAATTGTTGAGCCCTTTCAGTGGGCCCACCCATCTTTAAATTTTTAGAAGTACATGTGAGGCTGTGTTTATGTACATCATATGCAGACCATAAGAGGGATTTAGATTCTCCAGAAGATGAGACCCTCTTCTAGAGTGTCTGAAGACAGCTACAGTGTACTTATTTCTAATAAATACATAAATAAATAAATAAATAAATAAATAAATAAATAAATAAACATTTTTTTAAAGTATAAGAAAAAAGAAAGACCAGGCAGGCCTCCATCCTTATCTCTGTCTCTCTGTCTGTCTGTCTGATACCCTGGAACTGGAGATGGGCCACCATATAGTTGCTGGTAGTTTATCCAATGTTCTCTGGAAGAGGAGACAATGCTGTTAATTGTTGAGCCCTCTCAGTGGCCCCACCCATCTTTAAATTTTTAGGTAAATGTGAGGCTGTATTTATGTACATCATATGCAGACCATAAGAGTGATTTAAATTCTCCAGAATCTGACACCCTCTTCTGGAGTGTCTGAAGACAGCTACAGTGTACTTATATCTAATAAATACATAAATAAATAAATAAATAAATAAATAAATAAATAAATAAATAAATAAACATTTTTTAAACAGGATAAGTAAGAAAGAAAGACCAGGCAGGCCTGCCATCCTTATCTCTGTCTGTCTGTCTGTCTGATCCCTGGAACTGCAGATGGGCCACCATATAGTTGCTGGTAGTTGATCCCAGGTTCTCTGAAGAGGAGACAACGCTGTTAATTGTTGAGCCCATTCTTTGGCCCCACCCATCTTTAAATTTTTAGAAGTATACTTGAGTCTGTGTTTATGTACATCATATGCAGACCATAAGAGGTATTTAGATTCTCCAGAATCTCACACCCTCTTCTGGAGTGTCTGAAGACAGGTACAGTGTACTTATATCTAATAAATAAATAAATAAATAAATTAATTAATTAATTAATAAGTTAACATTTTTTCAAATGGATAAGAAAGAAAGAAAGACCAGGCAGGCCTGCCATCCTCATTTCTGTCTGTCTGTCTGTCTCTCTATATGATCCTTTGGAACTGAAGATAGGTCACCATATAGTTGCTGGTAGTTGATCCCAGGTTCTCTGGAAGAGGAGACAATGCTGTTAATTGTTGAGCCCTTTCAGTGGCTCCACCCATCTTTAAATTTTTAGAAGTATATCTGAGGCTGTGTTTATGTACATCATATGCAGACCATAAGATGGTTTTAGATTCTTCAGAATCTGACACCCTCTTCTGGAGTGTCTGTAGATAGCTACAGAGTACTTATATATAATAAATACATAAATAAATAAACATTTTTTAAAAAGGACAAGAAAGAAAGAAAGACCTGGCAGGCCTGCCATTCTTATCTCTGTCTGTCTGTCTGTCTGTCTGTCTGATCCTCTGGTACTGGATATGGGCCACCATATAGTTGCGGGTAGTTTATCCAAGGTTCTCTGGAAGAGGAGACAATGCTGTAAATTATTGAGCCCTTTCAGTAGCCCCACCCTTCATTAAATTTTTATAAGTATATCTGAGGCTGTGTTTATGTACATCATATTCAGACCATAAGAGTGATTTAGATTCTCCAGAAACTGACACCCTCTTCTGGAGTGTCTGAAGACAGCTACAGTGTACGTAAATATAATAAATACATGAATAAATAAATAAATAAACATTTTTTGAAAAGGATAATAAAGAAAGAAACACCAGGAAGTCCTGCCATCCTTATCTCTGTCTGTCTGTCTGTCTATCTATATGATCCTTTGGAACTGGAGATAGGCCACCATATAGTTGCTGGTAGTTGATCCCAGGTTCTCTGGAAGAGGAGACAATGCTGTTAATTGTTTAGCCCTTTCAGTGGCCCCACCCATCTTTAAATTTTTAGAAGGGTATGTGAGGCTGTGTTTATGTACATCATATGCAGACCATAAGAGGGATTTAGATTCTCCAGAATCTGACACCCTCTTCTGTATTTTCTGAAGACAGCTACAGTGTACTTATATCTAATAAATACATACATAAATAAACAAACAAATAAATAAATAAATAAATAAATAAATAAACATTTTTTAAAAAGGATAAGACAGAAAGAAAGACCAGGCAAGCCTGCCACCCTTATCTCTGTCTGTCTGTCTGTCTGTGTGATACCCTAGAACTGGAGATGGGCCACCATATAGTTGCTGGAAGTTTATCCAATGTTCTCTGGAAGAGGAGACAATGCTGTTAATTGTTGAGCCCTTTCTGTGGCCCCACCCATCTTTAAAATTTTAGAAGTATATGTGAGGCTGTGTTTATGTACATCATATGCAGACCATAAGAGGGATTTAGATTCTCCAGAATCTGACACCCTCTTCTGGAGTGTCTGAAGACAGCTACAGTTTACTTATATCTAATAAATACATAAATAAATAAATAAATAAATGAATAAATAAATAAATAAATAAATAAATAAATAAATAAATAAATAAACATTTTTTAAAAAGGATAAGAAAGTAAGAAAGACCGGGCAGGCCTGCCACCCTTATCTCTGTCTGTCTGTCTGTCTGTCTGTCTGATACCCTGGAACTGTAGATGGGCCACCATAGTGTTGCTGGTAGTTGATCCCAGGTTCTCTGGAAGAGGATACAATGCTGTTAATTGTTGAGCCCTTTCAGTGGCGCCACCCATCTTTAAATATTTAGAAGTATAATGAGGCTGTGTTTATGTACATCTTATGCAGACCATAAATGTGATTTAGATTCTCCAGAATCTGACACCCTCTTCTGGAGTTTCTGAAGACAGCTACAGTGTACTTATATCAAATAAATAAATAAATAAATAAATAAATAAATAAATAAATAAATAAACATTTTTTAAACAGGATAAGAAAGAAAGAAAAACCAGGCAGGCCTGCCATCCTTATCTCTGTCTGTCTTTCTGTCTGTCTACAGTCTGTCTGATCCCCTTGGACTCGAGATGGGCCACCATATAGTTGCTGGTAGTTGATCCCAGGTTCTCTGGAAGAGGAGACAATGCTGTTAATTTTTGAGCCCTTTCAGTGGCCCCACCCATCTTTAAATTTTTAGAAGTATATGTGAGGCTGTGTTCATGTACATCATATGCAGACCATAAGAGGGATATAGTTTCTCCAGAATCTGACACCCTCTTCTGGAGAGTCTGAAGACAGCTACAGTGTACTTATATCTGATAAATAAATAAATAAATAAATAAATAAATAAAAATAAACAAATAAACAAATAAATAAACATTTTTTTAAAAGGATAAGAAAGAAAGAAAAATCAGGCAGGCCTGCCATCCTTATCTCTGTCTGTCTGTCTGTCTGTCTGTCTTATCCCCTGGAACTTGAGATGGGCCACCATATAGTTGCTGGTAGTTGATCCCACGTTCTCTGGAAGAAGAGACAATGCTGTTAATTGTTGAGCCCTTTCAGTGGGCCCACCCATCTTTAAATTTTTAGAAGTACATGTGAGGCTGTGTTTATGTACATCATATGAAGACCATAAGAGGGATTTAGATTCTCCAGAAGATGAGACCCTCTTCTAGAGTGTCTGAAGACAGCTACAGTGTACTTATTTCTAATAAATACATAAATAAATAAATAAATAAATAAATAAATAAATAAATAAATAAACATTTTTTTAAAGTATAAGAAAAAAGAAAGACCAGGCAGGCCTCCATCCTTATCTCTGTCTCTCTGTCTGTCTCTCTGATACCCTGGAACTGGAGATGGGCCACCATATAGTTGCTGGTAGTTTATCCAATGTTCTCTGGAAGAGGAGACAATGCTGTTAATTGTTGAGCCCTCTCAGTGGCCCCACCCATCTTTAAATTTTTAGGTAAATGTGAGGCTGTATTTATGTACATCATATGCAGACCATAAGAGTGATTTAAATTCTCCAGAATCTGACACCCTCTTCTGGAGTGTCTGAAGACAGCTACAGTGTACTTATATCTAATAAATACATACATAAATAAATAAATAAATAAATAAATAAATAAATAAACATTTTTTAAACAGGATAAGTAAGAAAGAAAGACCAGGCAGGCCTGCCATCCTTATCTCTGTCTGTCTGTCTGTCTGATCCCTGGAACTGCAGATGGGCCACCATATAGTTGCTGGTAGTTGATCCCAGGTTCTCTGAAGAGGAGACAACGCTGTTAATTGTTGAGCCCATTCTTTGGCCCCACCCATCTTTAAATTTTTAGAAGTATACTTGAGTCTGTGTTTATGTACATCATATGCAGACCATAAGAGGTATTTAGATTCTCCAGAATCTCACACCCTCTTCTGGAGTGTCTGAAGACAGGTACAGTGTACTTATATCTAATAAATAAATAAATTAATTAATTAATTAATTAATAAGTTAACATTTTTTCAAATGGATAAGAAAGAAAGAAAGACCAGGCAGGCCTGCCATCCTCATTTCTGTCTGTCTGTCTGTCTCTCTATATGATCCTTTGGAACTGAAGATAGGTCACCATATAGTTGCTGGTAGTTGATCCCAGGTTCTCTGGAAGAGGAGACAATGCTGTTAATTGTTGAGCCCTTTCAGTGGCCCCACCCATCTTTAAATTTTTAGAAGTATATCTGAGGCTGTGTTTATGTACATCATATGCAGACCATAAGATGGTTTTAGATTCTTCAGAATCTGACACCCTCTTCTGGAGTGTCTGTAGATAGCTACAGAGTACTTATATATAATAAATACATAAATAAATAAACATTTTTTAAAAAGGACAAGAAAGAAAGAAAGACCTGGCAGGCCTGCCATCCTTATCTCTGTCTGTCTGCCTGTCGGTCTGTCTGATCCTCTGGTACTGGATATGGGCCACCATATAGTTGCTGGTAGTTTATCCAAGGTTCTCTGGAAGAGGAGACAATGCTGTAAATTATTGAGCCCTTTCAGTGGCCCCACCCTTCATTAAATTTTTATAAGTATATCTGAGGCTGTGTTTTTGTACATCATATTCAGACCATAAGAGTGATTTAGATTCTCCAGAAACTGACACCCTCTTCTGGAGTGTCTGAAGACAGCTACAGTGTACGTAAATATAATAAATACATGAATAAATAAATAAATAAACATTTTTAAAAAAGGATAAGAAAGAAAGAAACACCAGGAAGTCCTGCCATCCTTATCTCTGTCTGTCTGTCTGTCTATCTATATGATCCTTTGGAACTGGAGATAGGCTACCATATAGTTGCTGGTAGTTGATCCCAGGTTCTCTGGAAGAGGAGACAATGCTGTTAATTGTTTAGCCCTTTCAGTGGCCCCACCCATCTTTAAATTTTTAGAAGGGTATGTGAGGCTGTGTTTATGTACATCATATGCAGACCATAAGAGGGATTTAGATTCTCCAGAATCTGACACCCTCTTCTGTATTTTCTGAAGACAGCTACAGTGTACTTATATCTAATAAATACATAAATAAATAAATAAATAAATAAATAAATAAATAAATAAATAAATAAACATTTTTTAAAAAGGATAAGACAGAAAGAAAGACCAGGCAAGCCTGCCACCCTTATCTCTGTCTGTCTGTCTGTCTGTGTGATACCCTAGAACTGGAGATGGGCCACCATATAGTTGCTGGTAGTTTATCCAAGGTTCTCTGGAAGAGGAGACAATGCTGTTAATTGTTGAGCCCTTTCTGTGGCCCCACCCATCTTTAAAATTTTAGAAGTATATGTGAGGCTGTGTTTATGTACATCATATGCAGACCATAAGAGGGATTTAGATTCTCCAGAATCTGACACCCTCTTCTGGAGTGTCTGAAGACAGCTACAGTTTACTTATATCTAATAAATAAATAAATAAATAAATAAATAAATAAATGAATAAATAAATAAATAAATAAGTAAATAAACATTTTTTAAAAAGGATAAGAAAGTAAGAAAGACCAGGCAGGCCTGCCACCCTTATCTCTGTCTGTCTGTCTGTCTGTCTGTATGATACCCTGGAACTGTAGATGGGCCACCATAGTGTTGCTGGTAGTTGATCCCAGGTTCTCTGGAAGAGGATACAATGCTGTTAATTGTTGAGCCCTTTCAGTGGCGCCACCCATCTTTAAATATTTAGAAGTATATGTGAGGCTGTGTTTATGTACATCTTATGCAGACCATAAATGTGATTTAGATTCTCCAGAATCTGACACCCTCTTCTGGAGTGTCTGAAGACAGCTACAGTGTACTTATATCAAATAAATAAATAAATAAATAAATAAATAAATAAATAAATAAACATTTTTTAAACAGGATAAGAAAGAAAGAAAGACCAGGCAGGCCTGCCATCCTTATCTCTGTCTGTCTTTCTGTCTGTCTACAGTCTGTCTGATCCCCTTGGACTCGAGATGGGCCACCATATAGTTGCTGGTAGTTGATCCCAGGTTCTCTGGAAGAGGAGACAATGCTGTTAATTTTTGAGCCTTTTCAGTGGCCCCACCCATCTTTAAATTTTAGAAGTATATGTGAGGCTGTGTTCATGTACATCATATGCAGACCATAAGACGGATATAGATTCTCCAGAATCTGACACCCTCTTCTGGAGAGTCTGAAGACAGCTACAGTGTACTTATATCTGATAAATAAATAAATAAATAAATAAATAAACAAATAAACAAATAAACAAATAAGTAAACATTTTTTTAAAAGGATAAGAAAGAAAGAAAAATCAGGCAGGCCTGCCATTCTTATCTCTGTCTGTCTGTCTGTCTGTCTTATCCCCTGGAACTTGAGATGGGCCACCATATAGTTGCTGGTAGTTGATCCCACGTTCTCTGGAAGAAGACACAATGCTGTTAATTGTTGAGCCCTTTCAGTGGGCCCACCCATCCTTAAATTTTTAGAAGTATATGTGAGGCTGTGTTTATGTACATCATATGAAGACCATAAGAGGGATTTAGATTCTCCAGAAGATGAGACCCTCTTCTAGAATGTCTGAAGACAGCCCAAGTGTACTTATTTCTAATAAATACATAAATAAATAAATAAATAAATAAATAAATAAATAAATAAATAAATAAACATTTTTTTAAAGTATAAGAAAGAAAGACAGACCAGGCAGGCCTCCATCCTTATCTCTGTCTCTCTGTCTGTCTGTCTGATACCCTGGAACTGGAGATGGGCCACCGTATTTGTGCTGGTAGTTTATCCAAAGTTCTCTGGAAGAGGAGACAATGCTGTTAATTGTTGAGCCCTCTCAGTGGCCCCACCCATCTTTAAATTTTTAGAGGTAAATGTGAGGCTGTATTTATGTACATCATATGCAGACCATAAGAGTGATTTAAATTCTCCAGAATCTGACACCCTCTTCTGGAGTGTCTGAAGACAGCTACAGTGTACTTATATCTAATAAATACATAAATAAATAAATAAATAAATAAATAAATAAATAAATAAATAAACATTTTTTAAACAGGATAAGTAAGAAAGAAAGACCAGGCAGGCCTGCCATCCTTATCTCTGTCTGTCTGTCTGTCTGTCTGATCCCTGGAACTGCAGATGGGACACCATATAGTTGCTGGTAGTTGATCCCAGGTTCTCTGGAAGAGGAGACAACGCTGTTAATTGTTGAGACCATTCTTTGGCCCCACCCATCTTTAAATTTTTAGAAGAATACTTGAGTCTGTGTTTATGTACATCATATGCAGACCATAAGAGGTATTTAGATTCTCCAGAATCTCACACCCTCTTCTGGAGTGTCTGAAGACAGCTATAGTGTACTTATATCTAATAAATAAATAAATAAATAAATAAATAAATTAATTAATTAATTAATAAGTAAACATTTTTTCAAATGGATAAGAAAGAAAGAAAGACCAGGCAGGCCTGCCATCCTCATTTCTGTCTGTCTGTCTGTCTCTCTATATGATCCTTTGGAACTGAAGATAGGTCACCATATAGTTGCTGGTAGTTGATCCCAGGTCCTCTGGAAGAGGAGACAATGCTGTTAATTGTTGAGCCCTTTCAGTGGCCCCACCCATCTTTAAATTTTTAATAGTATATCTGAGGCTGTGTTTATGTACATCATATGCAGACCATAAGATGGTTTTAGATTCTTCAGAATCTGACACCCTCTTCTTGAGTGTCTGTAGATAGCTACAGAGTACTTATATATAATAAATACATAAATAAATAAACATTTTTTAAAAAGGACAAGAAAGAAAGAAAGACCTGGCAGGCCTGCCATCCTTATCTCTGTCTGTCTGCCTGTCTGTCTGTCTGATCCTCTGGTACTGGATATGGGCCACCATATAGTTGCTGGTAGTTTATCCAAGATTCTCTGGAAGAGGAGACAATGCTGTAAATTATTGAGCCCTTTCAGTGGCCCCACCCGTCATTAAATTTTTATAAGTATATCTTAGGCTGTGTTTATGTACATCATATTCAGATCATAAGAGTGATTTAGATTCTCCAGAAACTGATACCCTCTTCTGGAGTGTCTGAAGACAGCTACAGTGTACGTAAATATAATAAATACATGAATAAATAAATAAATAAACATTTTTTAAAAAGGATAAGAAAGAAAGAAACACCAGGAAGTCCTGCCACCCTTATCTCTGTCTGTCTGTCTGTCTATCTATATGATCCTTTGGAACTGGAGATAGGCCACCATATAGTTGCTGGTAGTTGATCCCAGGTTCTCTGGAAGAGGAGACAATGCTGTTAATTGTTGAGCCCTTTCAGTGGCCCCACCCATCTTTAAATTTTTAGAAGGGTATGTGAGGCTGTGTTTATGTACATCATATGCAGACCATAAGAGGGATTTAGATTCTCCAGAATCTGACACCCTCTTCTGTATTTTCTGAAGACAGCTACAGTGTACTTATATCTAAAAAATAAATAAATAAATAAATAAATAAATAAATAAATAAACATTTTTTAAAAAGGATAAGACAGAAAGAAAGACCAGGCAAGCCTGCCACCCTTATCTCTGTCTGTCTGTCTGTCTGTGTGATACCCTAGAACTGGAGATGGGCCACCATATAGTTGCTGGTAGTTTATCCAAGGTTCTCTGGAAGAGGAGACAATGCTGTTAATTGTTGAGCCCTTTCTGTGGCCCCACCCATCTTTAAAATTTTAGAAGTATATGTGAGGCTGTGTTTATGTACATCATATGCAGACCATAAGAGGGATTTAGATTCTCCAGAATCTGACACCCTCTTCTGGAGTGTCTAAAGACAGCTACAGTTTACTTATATCTAATAAATACATAAATAAATAAATAAATAAATGAATAAATAAATAAATAAATAAATAAATAAATAAATAAATAAACATTTTTTAAAAAGGATAAGAAAGTAAGAAAGACCGGGCAGGCCTGCCACCCTTATCTCTGTCTGTCTGTCTGTCTGTCTGTCTGATACCCTGGAACTGTAGATGGGCCACCATAGTGTTGCTGGTAGTTGATCCCAGGTTCTCTGGAAGAGGATACAATGCTGTTAATTGTTGAGCCCTTTCAGTGGCGCCACCCATCTTTAAATATCTAGAAGTATATGTGAGGCTGTGTTTATGTACATCTTATGCAGACCATAGATGTGATTTAGATTCTCCAGAATCTGACACCCTCTTCTGGAGTGTCTGAAGACAGCTACAGTGTACTTATATCAAATAAATAAATAAATAAATAAATAAATAAATAAATAAATAAATAAATAAATAAACATTTTTTAAACAGGATAAGAAAGAAAGAAAGACCAGGCAGGCCTGCCATCCTTATCTCTGTCTGTCTTTCTGTCTGTCTACAGTCTGTCTGATCCCCTTGGACTCGAGATGGGCCACCATATAGTTGCTGGTAGTTGATCCCAGGTTTTCTGGAAGAGGAGACAATGCTGTTAATTTTTGAGCCCTTTCAGTGGCCCCACCCATCTTTAAATTTTTAGAAGTATATGTGAGGCTGTGTTCATGTACATCATATGCAGACCATAAGACGATATAGATTCTCCAGAATCTGACACCCTCTTCTGGAGAGTCTGAAGAAAACTACAGTGTACTTATATCTGATAAATAAATAAATAAATAAACAAATAAACAAATAAATAAACATTTTTTTAAAAGGATAAGAAAGTAAGAAAATTCAGGCAGGCCTGCCATCCTTATCTCTGTCTGTCTGTCTGTCTGTCTTATCCCCTGGAACTTGAGATGGGCCACCATATAGTTGCTGGTAGTTGATCCCACGTTCTCTGGAAGAAGAGACAATGCTGTTAATTGTTGAGCCCTTTCAGTGGGCCCACCCATCTTTAAATTTTTAGAAGTATATGGGAGGCTGTGTTTATGTACATCATATGAAGACCATAAGAGGGATTTAGATTCTCCAGAAGATGAGACCCTCTTCTAGAGTGTCTGAAGACAGCTACAGTGTACTTATTTCTAATAAATAAATAAATAAATAAATAAATAAATAAATAAATAAATAAATAAATAAACATTTTTTTAAAGTATAAGAAAGAAAGAAAGACCAGGCAGGCCTCCATCCTTATCTCTGTCTCTCTGTCTGTCTGTCTGATACCCTGGAACTGGAGATGGGCCACCATATTTGTGCTGGTAGTTTATCCAAAGTTCTCTGGAAGAGGAGACAATGCTGTTAATTGTTGAGCCCTCTCAGTGGCCCCACCCATCTTTAAATTTTTAGAGGTAAATGTGAGGCTGTATTTATGTACATCATATGCAGACCATAAGAGTGATTTAAATTCTCCAGAATCTGACACCCTCTTCTGGAGTGTCTGAAGACAGCTACAGTGTACTTATATCTAATAAATACATACATACATAAATAAATAAATAAATAAATAAATAAACATTTTTTAAACAGAATAAGTAAGAAAGAAAGACCAGGCAGGCCTGCCATCCTTATCTCTGTCTGTCTGTCTGTCTGTCTGATCCCTGGAACTGCAGATGGGACACCATATAGTTGCTGGTAGTTGATCCCAGGTTCTCTGGAAGAGGAGACAACGCTGTTAATTGTTGAGACCATTCTTTGGCCCCACCCATCTTTAAATTTTTAGAAGAATACTTGAGTCTGTGTTTATGTACATCATATGCAGACCATAAGAGGTATTTAGATTCTCCAGAATCTCACACCCTCTTCTGGAGTGTCTGAAGACAGCTATAGTGTACTTATATCTAATAAATAAATAAATAAATAAATAAATTAATTAATTAATTAATTAATAAGTAAACATTTTTTCAAATGGATAAGAAAGAAAGAAAGACCAGGCAGGCCTGCCATCCTCATTTCTGTCTGTCTGTCTGTCTCTCTATATGATCCTTTGGAACTGAAGATAGGTCACCATATAGTTGCTGGTAGTTGATCCCAGGTTCTCTGGAAGAGGAGACAATGCTGTTAATTGTTGAGCCCTTTCAGTGGCCCCACCCATCTTTAAATTTTTAATAGTATATCTGAGGCTGTGTTTATGTACATCATATGCAGACCATAAGATGGTTTTAGATTCTTCAGAATCTGACACCCTCTTCTGGAGTGTCTGTAGATAGCTACAGAGTACTTATATATAATAAATACATAAATAAATAAACATTTTTTAAAAAGGACAAGAAAGAAAGAAAGACCTGGCAGGCCTGCCATCCTTATCTCTGTCTGTCTGCCTGTCTGTCTGTCTGATCCTCTGGTACTGGATATGGGCCACCATATAGTTGCTGGTAGTTTATCCAAGGTTCTCTGGAAGAGGAGACAATGCTGTAAATTATTGAGCCCTTTCAGTGGCCACACCCGTCATTAAATTTTTATAAGTATATCTGAGGCTGTGTTTATGTACATCATATTCAGATCATAAGAGTGATTTAGATTCTCCAGAAACTGATACCCTCTTCTGGAGTGTCTGAAGACAGCTACAGTGTACGTAAATATAATAAATACATGAATAAATAAATAAATAAACATTTTTTAAAAAGGATAAGAAAGAAAGAAACACCAGGAAGTCCTGCCACCCTTATCTCTGTCTGTCTGTCTGTCTATCTATATGATCCTTTGGAACTGGAGATAGGCCACCATATAGTTGCTGGTAGTTGATCCCAGGTTCTCTGGAAGAGGAGACAATGCTGTTAATTGTTGAGCCCTTTCAGTGGCCCCACCCATCTTTAAATTTTTAGAAGGGTATGTGAGGCTGTGTTTATGTACATCATATGCAGACCATAAGAGGGATTTAGATTCTCCAGAATCTGACACCCTCTTCTGTATTTTCTGAAGACAGCTACAGTGTACTTATTTCTAATAAATAAATAAATAAATAAATAAATAAATAAATAAATAAATAAATAAACATTTTTTAAAAAGGATAAGACAGAAAGAAAGACCAGGCAAGCCTGCCACCCTTATCTCTGTCTGTCTGTCTGTCTGTGTGATACCCTAGAACTGGAGATGGGCCACCATATAGTTGCTGGTAGTTTATCCAAGGTTCTCTGGAAGAGGAGACAATGCTGTTAATTGTTGAGCCCTTTCTGTGGCCCCACCCATCTTTAAAATTTTAGAAGTATATGTGAGGCTGTGTTTATGTACATCATATGCAGACCATAAGAGGGATTTAGATTCTCCAGAATCTGACACCCTCTTCTGGAGTGTCTGAAGACAGCTACAGTTTACTTATATCTAATAAATACATAAATAAATAAATAAATGAATAAATAAATAAATAAATAAATAAATAAATAAATAAATAAACATTTTTTAAAAAGGATAAGAAAGTAAGAAAGACCGGGCAGGCCTGCCACCCTTATCTCTGTCTGTCTGTCTGTCTGTCTGTCTGATACCCTGGAACTGTAGATGGGCCACCATAGTGTTGCTGGTGGTTGATCCCAGGTTCTCTGGAAGAGGATACAATGCAGTTAATTGTTGAGCCCTATCAGTGGCGCCACCCATCTTTAAATATCTAGAAGTATATGTGAGGCTGTGTTTATGTACATCTTATGCAGACCATAGATGTGATTTAGATTCTCCAGAATCTGACACCCTCTTCTGGAGTGTCTGAAGACAGCTACAGTGTACTTATATCAAATAAATAAATAAATAAATAAATAAATAAATAAATAAATAAATAAATAAATAAACATTTTTTAAACAGGATAAGAAAGAAAGAAAGACCAGGCAGGCCTGCCATCCTTATCTCTGTCTGTCTTTCTGTCTGTCTACAGTCTGTCTGATCCCCTTGGACTCGAGATGGGCCACCATATAGTTGCTGGTAGTTGATCCCAGGTTCTCTGGAAGAGGAGACAATGCTGTTAATTTTTGAGCCCTTTCAGTGGCCCCACCCATCTTTAAATTTTTAGAAGTATATGTGAGGCTGTGTTCATGTACATCATATGCAGACCATAAGACGATATAGATTCTCCAGAATCTGACACCCTCTTCTGGAGAGTCTGAAGACAACTACAGTGTACTTATATCTGATAAATAAATAAATAAATAAATAAATAAATAAATAAACAAATAAACAAATAAATAAACATTTTTTTAAAAGGATAAGAAAGTAAGAAAAATCAGGCAGGCCTGCCATCCTTATCTCTGTCTGTCTGTCTGTCTGTCTTATCCCCTGGAACTTGAGATGGGCCACCATATAGTTGCTGGTAGTTGATCCCACGTTCTCTGGAAGAAGAGACAATGCTGTTAATTGTTGAGCCCTTTCAATGGGCCCACCCATCTTTAAATTTTTAGAAGTATATGGGAGGCTGTGTTTATGTACATCATATGAAGACCATAAGAGGGATTTAGATTCTCCAGAAGATGAGACCCTCTTCTAGAGTGTCTGAAGACAGCTACAGTGTACTTATTTCTAATAAATAAATAAATAAATAAATAAATAAATAAATAAACATTTTTTAAAGTATAAGAAAGAAAGAAAGACCAGGCAGTCCTCCATCCTTATCTCTGTCTCTCTGTCTGTCTGTCTGATACCCTGGAACTGGAGATGGGCCACCATATAGTTGCTGGTAGTTTATCCAATGTTCTCTGGAAGAGGAGACAATGCTGTTAATTGTTGAGCCCTCTCAGTGGCCCCACCCATCTTTAAATTTTTAGAAGTAAATTTGAGGCTGTGTTTATGTACATCATATGCATACCATAAGAGGGATTTAGATACTCCAGAATCTGACACCCTCTTCTGGAGTGTCTGAAGACAGCTAAAGTGTACTTATATCTAATAGATACATAAATAATTAAATAAACATTTTTTAAAATGATAAGAAAGAAAGAAAGACCAGGCAGGCCTGCCATCCTTATCTCTGTCTGTCTGTCTGTCTGATCCGCTGGAACTGGAGATGGGCCACCATATAGTTGCTGGTAGTTGATCCCAGGTTCTCTGGAAGAGGAGACGATGCTGTTAATTGTTGGACCCTTTCAGTGGCCCCACACATCATTAAATTTTTAGAAGTATATGTGAGTCTGTGTTTATGTTCCGAATATGCAGACCATAAGAGTGATTTAGATTCTCCAGAATCTGACACCCTCTTCTGGAGTATCTGAAGACAGCTACAGTGTACTTATATCTAATAAATAAATAAATAAATAAATAAATAAATAAATAAATAAATAAATAAATAAACATTTTTTAAAAAGGATAAGAAAAAAAGAAAGTCCAGCAGGCGAACTGGAATGGGCCACCATATAGTTGCTGGTAGTTGATCCGAGTTTCTCTGGAAGAGGAGACAATGCTGTTAATTGTTGAGTCCTTTCAGTGGCCCCACACATCTTTAAATTTTTAGAAGTATATGTGAGTCTGTGTTTATGTACATCATATGCAGACCATGAGAGGGATTTAGATTCTCCAGAATCTGACAACATCTTCTGAAGTGTCTGAAGACATCTACAGTGGTCTTATATCTAATAAATACATAAATAAATAAAAATAAATAAATAAATAAATAAATAAATAAATAAATAAATAAATTATTAAAGAAAGAAAGACCAGGCAGGCCTGCCATCTTTATATCTGTCTGTCTGTCTGTCTGTCTGATCCCTGGAACTGGAGATGGGCCACCATATAGTTGCTGGTAGTTCATCCCAGGTTCTCTGGAAGAGGAGACAATGCTGTTAATTGTTGAGCCCTTTCAGTGACCCCACCCATCTTTAAATTTTTAGAATATATGTGAGACTGTGTTTATGTACATCATATGCAGACCATAAGAGGGATTTAGATTCTTCAGAATCTGACACCCTCTTCTGGAGTGTCTGAAGACAGCTACAGTGTACTTATATATAAAAAATACATAAATAAATAAATAAATAAATAAATAAATAAATAAATAAATAAATAAACATTTTTTAAAAGGATAAGAAAGAAAGAAAGACCAGGCAGGCCTGCCATCCTTATCTCTGTCTGTCTGTCTGTCTGTTTGTCTGTCTGATCCCCTGAAACTGGAGATGGGCCACCATATAGTTGCTGGTAGTTGATCCCAGGTTCTCTGGAAGAGGAGACAATGCTGTTAATTGTTGGTTCTTTTCAGTGGCCCCCACCATCTTTTAATTTTTAGAAGAATATGTGAGGCTGTGTTTATGTACATCATATGCAGAACATAAGGGGGATTTACATTCTGCAGAATCAAACACCCTCTTCTGGAGTGTCTGAAGATAGCTACAGTGTACTTATATCTAATAAATACATAAATAAATAAATAAATAAATAAATAAATAAATAAATAAATAAACCTTTTTTAAAATGATAAGAAAGAAAGAAAGACCAGGCAGGCCTGCCATCCTTATCTCTGTCTGTCTGTCTGTGTGTCTGTCTGATTCCCTGGAACTGGAAATGGGCCACCATATAATTGCTGGTTGTTGATCCCAGGTTCTCTGGAAGAGGAGACAATGCTGTTAATTGTTGATCCCTTTTAGTGGCCCCACCCATATTTAAATTTTTAGAAGTATATGAGAGGCTGTGTTTATGTACATCATATGCAGACCATAAGAGGGATTTAGATTCTCCAGAATCTGACACCCTCTTCTGGAGTGTCTGAAGACAAGTATTGTGTACTTATATCTAATAAATACATTAAAAAAGATAATTAAATAAATATAAATAAATAAATAAACATGTTTTTAAACGGAGAAGTAAGAAAGAAAGACCATGCAGGCCTGCCATCCTTATCACTTTTGTCTGTCTGTCTGTCTGTCTGATCCCCTGTAACTGGAGATGGGCCACCATATAGTTGCCGGTAGTTGATCCCAGGTTCTCTGGAAGAGGAGACAATGCTGTTAATTGTTGAGCCCTTTAAGTGGCCCCACCCATCTTTAAATTTTTAGAAGTATATGTGAGGCTATGTTTATGTACATCAAATGCAGACCATAAGAGGGATTTAGATTCTCCAGCATCTGACACCCTCTTCTGGAATGTCTGAAGACAGCTACAGTGTACTTATATCTAATAAATACATAAATAAACAAATAAATATTTTTAAATAAGGATAATAAAGAAAGAAAGTCCAGGCAGGCCTTCCATCCTTATCTCTGTCTGTCTGTCTGTCTGTCTGATCCCCTGGAACTGGAGATGGGCCACCATATAATTGCTGGTTGTTGATCCCAGGTTCTCTGGAAGAGGAGACAATGCTGTTAATTGTTGATCCCTTTTAGTGGCCCCACCCATCTTTAAATTTTTAGAAGTATATGTGAGGCTTTGTTTATGTACATCATATGCAGATCATAAGAGGTATTTAGATTCTCCAGAATCTGACACCCTCTTCCTGAGTGTCTGAAGACAGCTACAGTGTACTTATATCTAATAAATACATAAATAAATAAATAAACATGTTTTAAAAAAGGATAAGAAAGAAAGAAAAACCAGGCAGGCCTGCCATCCTTGTCGGTCTGTCTGTCTGTCTCTCTGATCCCCTGGATCTGGAGATGGGCCACCATATATTTGCTGGTAGTTGATCCCAGGTTCTCTGGAAGAGGAGACAATGCTGTTAATTGTTGAGCCCTTTCAGTGGCCCCACCCATCTTTAAATTTTTAGAAGTAAATGTGAAGCTGTTTTTAAGTACATCATATGCAGATCATAAGAGGGACTTAGATTCTCCAGAAACTGACACCCTCTTCCTGAGTGTCTGAAGACAGCTACAGTGTACTTATATCTAATAAATTCATAAATAAATAAATAAACATTTTTAAACGGATAAGAAAGAAATAAAAACCAGGAAGGCCTGCCATCCTTGTCTGTATGTCTGTCTGTCTGTCTGATCCCCTGGAACTGGAGATGGGCCACCATATAGTTGCTGGTAGTTGATCCCAGGTTCTCTGGAAGAGGAGACAATGCTGTTAATTGTTGAGCCCTTTCAGTGGCCCCACCCATCTTTAAATTTTTAGAAGTATATGTGAGGCTGTGTTTATGTACCGAATATGCAGACCATAAGAGGGATTTAGATTCTCCAGAATCTGACACCCTCTTCTGGAGTGTCTGAAGACAGCTACAGTGTACTTATATCTAATAAATTCATAAATAAACAAATAAACATTTTTAAAAAAGTATAATAAAGAAAGAGAGACCAGGCAGGCCTGCCATCCTTATCTCAGTCTGTCTGTATGTCTGTCTGTCTGTCTATCTTATCCCCTGGAACTGGAGATGGGTCACCATATAGTTGCTGGTAGTTGATCCCAGATTCTCTGGAAGAAGAGACAATGCTGTTAATTGTTGAGCCCTCTCAGTGGCCCCGCCCATCTTTAAATTTTTAGAAGTATATGTGAGACTGTGTTTATGTACATCATATGCTTACCATAAGAGGGATTTAGATACTCCAGAATCTGACACCCTCTTCTGGAGTGTCTGAAGACAGCTACAATCCTTTTTTAGGATTGCTCACCATATTCCATCTTCTACATTGTGATTTTCTCATTTTTCAACTTTTTCAGGGTTTCTCATCTTATGTCAAGTCCTACAGTGAAATTTTCTCATTTTTTGACTTTTTCAGGGTGTCTCATCTTATTCCAAGTCCTACAGTGTGATTTTCTCATTTTTCGACTTTTTCATGGTTTCTCACCATATTGCAGGTCCTACAAGTGTGAATTTCTTATTTTTGGACTTTTTCAGGGTTTCTCACCATATTCCAGCTCCTACAGTGTGTTTTTGTCATTTTTTGTCTTTTTAACGGTTTCTCATCTTATTCCAAGTCCTATATTGTGATTTTCTCATTTTTTGACTTTTTCAGGGTTTCTCACCATATTGCAGGTACTACAAGTTTGATTTTCTTAGTTTTTGACCTTTCAGGGTTTCTCACCATATTCCAGGTCCTACTGTTTGATTTTCTCATTTTTAGACTTTTTCAGGGTTTCTCAACATATTCCAGGTACTACAGTCTGATTTTCTCATTTTTTGACTTTTTCAGGGTTTCTCATCATATTCCAAGTCCTAGAGTGTGATTTTCTCTTTTTTTGACTTTTTCAGAGTTTCTCACCATATTCCAGGTCCTATAGTGTGATTTTCTCATTTTAAGTCTTTTTCAGGGTTTCTCAACATATTCCAACTCCTTCAGTGTATTTTTCTCATTTTTCGACTTTTTTAGGGTTTCTCATCTTATTCCAAGTCCTACAGTGTGATTTTCTCATTTTAAGACTTTTTCAGGGTTTCTCAACATATTCCAGGTCCTACAGTGTGATTTTCTCATTTTTTGAGTTTTTCAGGGTTTCTCACCATATTGGAGGTTCTACAAGTGTGATTTTCTTATTTTTCGCCTTTTTCAGGGTTTACTCACCATATTCCAGCTTCTACAGTGTATTTTTCTCATTTTTTGACTGTTTCACGGTTTCTCATCATATTCTAAATCCTACAGTGTGATTTTCTCATTTTTGGAATTTTTCAGGGTTTCTCACCATATTGCAGGTACTACAAGTTTGATTTTCTTATTTTTCGACTGTTTCAGTGTTTCTCACCATATTGCAGGTCCAACTGTGTGATTTTCTCATTTTGAGACTTTTTCCATGTTTCTCACCATATTCCAACTACTACAGTCTGATTTTCTCATTTTTGACTTTTTCAGGGTTTCTCATCATATTCCAAGTCCTAGAGTGTGATTTTTCCAATTTTTCGCCTTTTTCAGAGTTTCTCACCATATTCCATGTTCCACAGTGTGATTTTCTCATTTTTTGACTTTTTCAGGATTGCTCACCATATTCCATCTTCTACATTCTGATTTTCTCATTTTTCAACTTTTTCAGGGTTTCTCATCTTATTCCAAGTCCTACAGTGAAATTTTCTCATTTTTCGACATTTTCAGGGTTTCTTACCATATTCCAGGTCCTACAGTGTGATTTTCTCATTTTTTGACTTTTTCAGAATTTCTCACCCTATTGCAGGTCCTACAGTATGATTTTCTCATTTTTCGACTTTTTCAGGTTTTCTCACCATATTGCAGGTACTACAAGTTTGATTTTCTTATTTTTCGACTGTTTCAGGGTTTCTCACCATATTCCAAGTCCTACTGTGAGATTATCTCATTTTTAGACTTTTTCAGTGTTTTCTCACAATATTCCAGGTACTACAGTGTGATTTTCTCATTTTTTACTTTTTCAGGTTTTCTCATCATATTCCAAATCCTACAGTGTGATTTTCTCTTTTTCCGACTTTTAAAGGGTTTCTTACCATATTCTATGTCCTAGTCTGTAATTTTCTCATTTTTCGACTTTTTCAGGGTTTCTCACCATATTTCAGGTCCTACTGTGTGATTTTCTCATTTTTTGAATTTTTCATTGTTTCTCACCATATTCCAGGTCCTACAGTGTGTTTTTCTCATTTTTCGACTTTTTCAGGGTTTCTCACCATATTGGAGGTCCTACAATTGTGATTTTCTAATTTTTTAACCTTTTCAGGGTTTCTCTCCATATTCCAGCTCCTACAGTGTATTTTTCTCATTTTTTTACTTTTTCACGGTTTCTCATCATATTCGAAGTCCTACAGTGTGATTTTCTCATTTTTCGACTTTTTCAGGGTTTCTCACCATATTTCAGGTACTACAGTTTTATCTTATTTTTAGACTTTTTCAGTGTTTCTCACCATATTCCAGGTACTACAGTGTGATTTTCTCATTTTTTGACTTTTTCAGGGTTTCTCATCGTATTCCAAGTCCTAGAGTGTGATTTTCGCATTTTTCAAATTTTTCAGGGATTCTCAGCATATTCCAGTTCCTACAATTTGATTTTCTAATTTTTTGACTTTTTCAGGGTTTCTCATCATATTTCAGGTACTACATGTTTTATCTTATTTTTAGACTTTTTCAGTGTTTCTCACCATATTCCAGGTACTACAGTGTGATTTTCTCATTTTTCGACTTTTTCAGGGTTTCTCACCATATTCCAAGTCCTACAGTGTGATTTTCTCATTTTTTGACTTTTTCTGGGTTTCTCATCATATTCCAAGTCCTAGAGTGTGATTTTCGCATTTTTCGAATTTTTCAGGGATTCTCAGCATATTCCAGTTCCTTCAGTGTGATTTTCTCATTTTTCGACTTTTTCAGGGTTTCTCACCATATCCCAAGTCCTACAGTGTGATTTTCTCATTTTAAGACTTTTTCAGGGTCTCTCACCATATTGCAAGTCCTACAAGTGTGTATTTCTTTTTTTTTTTTTGACTTTTTCATGACTTCTCACCATATTCCAGCTCCTACAGTGTCATTTTCTCATTTTTCGACATTTTCAGGGTTTCTTACCATATTCCAGGTCCTACAGTGTGATTTTCTCATTTTAAGACTTTTTCTGTTTTTCTCATCATATTCTGGGTCCTAGTGCATGATTTTCTCATTTTTGAAAATTTTCAGGGTTTCTCACCATATTGCAGGTACTACAAGTTTGATTTTCTTATTTTTCGACTGTTTCAGTGTTTCTCACCATATTGCAGGTCCAACTGTGTGATTTTCTCATTTTGAGACTTTTTCCATGTTTCTCACCATATTCCAGCTACTACAGTCTGATTTTCTCATTTTTGACTTTTTCAGGGTTTCTCATCATATTCCAAGTCCTAGAGTGTGATTTTTCCAATTTTTCACCTTTTTCAGAGTTTCTCACCATATTCCATGTTCCACAGTGTGATTTTCTCATTTTTTGACTTTTTCAGGATTGCTCACCATATTCCATCTTCTACATTCTGATTTTCTCATTTTTCAACTTTTTCAGGGTTTCTCATCTTATTCCAAGTCCTACAGTGAAATTTTCTCATTTTTCGACTTTTTCAGGGTTTCTCACCATATTTCAGGTCCTACTGTGTGATTTTCTCATTTTTTGAATTTTTCAATGTTTCTCACCATATTCCAGGTCCTACAGTGTGTTTTTCTCATTTTTCGACTTTTTCAGGGTTTCTCACCATATTGGAGGTCCTACAATTGTGATTTTCTAATTTTTTAACCTTTTCAGGGTTTCTCTCCATATTCCAGCTCCTACAGTGTATTTTTCTCATTTTTTTACTTTTTCACGGTTTCTCATCATATTCGAAGTCCTACAGTGTGATTTTCTCATTTTTCGACTTTTTCAGGGTTTCTCACCATATTTCAGGTACTACAGTTTTATCTTATTTTTAGACTTTTTCAGTGTTTCTCACCATATTCCAGGTACTACAGTGTGATTTTCTCATTTTTTGACTTTTTCAGGGTTTCTCATCGTATTCCAAGTCCTAGAGTGTGATTTTCGCATTTTTCAAATTTTTCAGGGATTCTCAGCATATTCCAGTTCCTACAATTTGATTTTCTAATTTTTTGACTTTTTCAGGGTTTCTCATCATATTTCAGGTACTACATGTTTTATCTTATTTTTAGACTTTTTCAGTGTTTCTCACCATATTCCAGGTACTACAGTGTGATTTTCTCATTTTTCGACTTTTTCAGGGTTTCTCACCATATTCCAAGTCCTACAGTGTGATTTTCTCATTTTTTGACTTTTTCTGGGTTTCTCATCATATTCCAAGTCCTAGAGTGTGATTTTCGCATTTTTCGAATTTTTCAGGGATTCTCAGCATATTCCAGTTCCTTCAGTGTGATTTTCTCATTTTTCGACTTTTTCAGGGTTTCTCACCATATCCCAAGTCCTACAGTGTGATTTTCTCATTTTAAGACTTTTTCAGGGTCTCTCACCATATTGCAAGTCCTACAAGTGTGTATTTCTTTTTTTTTTTTTTTTGACTTTTTCATGACTTCTCACCATATTCTAGCTCCTACAGTGTCATTTTCTCATTTTTCGACATTTTCAGGGTTTCTTACCATATTCCAGGTCCTACAGTGTGATTTTCTCATTTTAAGACTTTTTCTGTTTTTCTCATCATATTCTGGGTCCTAGTGCATGATTTTCTCATTTTTCGAATTTTTCAGGGTTTCTCACCATATTCCAAGTCCTACAGTGTGATTTTCTCATTTTTTGACTTTTTCAGGGTTTCTCATCATATTCCAAGTCCTAGAGTGTGATATTCTCATTTTTCGACTTTTTCAGGGTTTGTCACCATATTGCATGTACTACAAGTTTGATTTTCTTATTTTTCGACTGTTTCAGGGTTTCTCACCACATTCGAGGTCCTACTGGGTGATTTTCTCATTTTAATACTTTTTTAGTGTTTCTCACCATATTCCAGGTACTAAAGTGTGATTTTTTCATTTTTTGACTTTTTCACGGTTTCTCATCATATTCCAAGTCCTAGAGTGTGATTTTTGCCTTTTTCGTATTTTTCAGGGTTTCTCAACATATTCCAGGTCCTACAGTTTGATTTTCTCATTTTTCGACTTTTTCAGGGTTTCTCACCAGCTTCCAGGTCCTACTGCGTGATTTTCTCATTTTTCGACTTTTTTCAGGATTACTCACCATATTCTGGGTCCTACTACATGATTTTCTCATTTTTCGATGTTTCAGGGTTTCTCACCATATTCCAGTCCTAGAGTGTCCTTTTCTCATTTTTTAACTTTTTCAGGGTTTCTTAAGGTATTCCAGGTTCTACATTGTCATTTTCTCATTTTTCGAATATTTCAGGTTTTCTCAACATATTCCAGGTCCTACACTGTCATTTTATAATTTGCGACTTTTTCAGAGTTTCTCACCATATTCCATGTACTACAGTGTGATTTTTCTCATTTTTTGACTTTTTCAGGGTTTCTCACCATATTCCAGGTCCTACGGTGTGATTTTCTCATTTTAAGACTTTTTCAGTATTTTTCACAATATTCCAAGTACTACAGTGTGATTTTCTATTTTAAGACTTTTTCAGTGTTTCTCACCAAATCCCAGGTCCCACTGCGTGATTTTCTCATTTTTCGACTTTTTCAGTGTTTTCTAACCATATTCAAGGTACTACAGTGTTATTTTCTCATTTTTTGACTTTTTCAGGGTTTCTCACCATATTCCAAGTCCTACAGTGTGATTTTCTCATTTTTCGAATTTTTCAGGGTTTCTCAACATATTCCAGATCCTACAGATTGATTTTCTCATTTTTCGACTTTTTCAGGATTTCTCACCAGCTTCCAGGTCCTACTGCGTGATTTTCTTATTTTTTGACTTTTTTTCAGGGTTTCTCACCATATTCTGTGTCCTACTGCATGATTTTCTCATTTTTCGACATTTTCAGAGTTTCTAACCATATTCCAAATCCTAGAGTGTGATATTCTCATTTTAAGACTTTTTCAGTGTTTCTCACCATATTGCAGGTACTACTGCATGATTTTCTCATTTTTCGACATTTTCAGAGTTTCTAACCATATTCCAAATCCTAGAGTGTGATATTCTCATTTTAAGACTTTTTCAGTGTTTCTCACCATATTGCAGGTACTACTGCATGATTTTCTCATTTTTCGACTTTTTCAGGGTTTCTCACCAGTTTCCAGGTCCTACTGCGTGATTTTCTTATTTTTTTGACTTTTTTTCAGGGTTTCTCACCATATTCTGGGTCCTACTGCATGATTTTCTCATTTTTTGATATTTTCAGAGTTTCTCACCATATTCCAAATCCTAGAGTGTGATATTCTCATTTTAAGACTTTTTCAGTGTTTCTCACCATATTGCAGGTACTCCTGCATGATTTTCTCATTTTTCGACTTTTTCAGGGTTTCTCACCATATTCCAAGTCCTACAGTGTGATTTTTCATTTTTTGCCTTTTTCAGGGTTACTCATCTTATTCCAAGCCACACCCATCTTTAAATTTTTAGAAGAAAATGTGAGGCTGTGTTTATATACATCATATGCAGATGGTAAGAGGGATTTAGATTCTCCAGAATCTGACACCCTCTCCTGGAGTGTCTGAAGACCGCTACAGTGTACTTATATCTAATAAATACATAAATAACTAAATAAATAAATAAATAAATAAATAAACATTTTTTAAAAGGGATAAGAAAGAAAGAAAAACCAGGCAGGCCTCCATCCTTGTCTGTCTTTCTCTCTGTCTGTCTGTCTTGCCTAGCCCCTTGCGTAGCCTAGCCTAGCCCCTTGCCTTGCCTAGCCTAGCCCAGCCCTGCCTTGCCTAGCCCTGCCTATCCCTGTCTTTAACCAGGCTGGCCTCGAACTCAGAAACTGACTGCTTCTGCCTCCAGAGTGCTCTCATTAAGAGCTCAAGCCACCACTGACTGTTGGGTTTTCTAAGTCTTACATAGGTATGGTCTGTTTCTCAGCTGTGAAACCCTAATTAACACATGTAGTCTGTCCTAGGTCAGCCATAGCTACAGACTGAGGCCTTTTCTAAAACAAAACAAAAGAAAACAAAAAATAGAAATAATAAAATAAATAAATTAAGCAACCACATGATAACTTTTCTTTCTTTCAATGATACTCAGAGCTTGAAGCAGTTCACCCATGAGACCTCAGCTCCGGACATTGAGGCTGTTTCCCTAACAAGTATTATGGCTGAACCTGAGGGGTTCTACTGCTGATTTGTGTCCCCCTCTTTAAAAAAAATAGTTGTTTTCAAAGGCTGCAGGTTCTTAGCCCTGTTCCTTGTTACAGTTGAGTCACAGCCCTGAAAGTTCAGTGGTAGTTAAAGGCACTGAGAAGGGCTTCCTCTAGACATCAAAGACCAAGTCTTTGTTATTAAAAAGTTAATCTGGATTGCCCCACCCCCTGGCATCCTTAGAATTCCTAGAAAGGAAGGCAGGGACCTGGGCAGAAGGGTGCAAGTCTACTGCTGTTTGTAAGTGGTAACAGAAAGCTTTCTCTTTTTGGTACCCTACCCCAAGTTACACTGTCACTTCTTTTTCCTAGTTGTTGTTTTGTCGGTTTGTATTCTCAACATAGACCCTTTTCCTTCCTAACCTTGGCTGTCCTGAACCTTACTGTCCTTGAACTCAGTGATTTGCCTGTCTTGCTGGGATGAAACTGTGAGCTACCATCCAGAAGGAAGCACCCTGCTGAGGTTAGATTGGGGTCTCTTCCATTTTCCTCTATGAACATGCATATGGCAGGCCAGTTCTTTCTTTTTTACTTTTCCTTTTCTTTTTAAAGATTTATATATTTATTATATTTAAGTATGCTGTAGCTATCTTCAGACAGTCCAGAAGAGGGTGTCAGATTCTGAAGAATCTAAATCATTCTTATTGTCTGCATATGATGTATATAAACACAGCCTCACATATACTCAAAAAAAAAAAAAAAAAAAAAAAAAAAAGAAAGATGTGGCTACAGAGAGGGCTCAACAATTAAGAGCATTGTCTCCTCTTCCAGAGAACCTGGGCTCAATTACCAGTATTATATATGGTGGCCCATCTCCAGTTCCAGGGGATCTAATACTCTGTTCTGGAGTCTGTGGGCACAGCATACACATGCAAAACATTCTTACACAATCATTGAGAGAGGAGAGGGAGGGGTTGAGAGAGAGGGGAGGTAATCATACCTCCTGACGAGTTTGAAGACCTGAGCTTCATCACTCACACAAATAAATAAATGCAAAATATTTTTAAAAAATAAACTCTGCCATTGCCCTTTAAAAATTCCTAGAAAACAAGTTTTATAAGCAACAGTTATATTTACTATATCTAAAGTACAGTCATGAGCATATTCTCTAAATAGAAAAAGGCCTGTTAGTCTTAGAAATGGAAAAGACAAAACAAGGAAGGTTTGCAATTTCATAATGAGGCAGCTCAGCCCAGCTCTTAGGTTGGAAATAAGACTGGAGAATAGGATACACCTGAAGACAGCCAGCCATTGCTTTTTGTTTTGGAGGCTGAAAGGATACACCTGAAGACAGCCAATGCTGTGTGATGGAGATCTGGTATTTTTTTTTTAATTTTTAAAAACTTTAACACTTTTTAAAGAACCTCTTTCTTTCTTTCTTTCTTTCTTTCTTTCTTTCTTTCTTTCTTTCTTTCTTTCTTTCTTTCTTTCTTATTTATGTATTTATTAGATATAAGTACACCGTAGCTGTCTTCAGACACTCCAGAAGAGGGTGTCAGATTCTGGAGAATATAAATCCCTCTTATGGTCTGCATATGATGGACATAAACACAGATTCACATACACTTCTAAAAATTTAAGATGTGTGGGCCCACTGAAAGGGCTCAACAATTAACAGCATTGTCTCCTCTTTCAGAGAACCTGGGATCAACTACCAGCAACTATATGGTGGCCCATCTCCAGTTCCAGGGGATCAGACAGACAGACAGACAGAGAGACAGAGATAAGGATGGCAGGCCTGCCTGGTCTTTCTTTATTTCTTTTACTTTTTAAAAAATGTTTATTTATTTATTTATTTATTTATTTATTTATTTATGTATTTATTAGATATAAGTACACTGTAGCCGTCTTCAGACACTCCAGAAGAGGGTGTCAGATTCTGGAGAATCTAAATCCCTCTTATGGTTTGAATATGATGTACATAAACACAGCCTCACATATACTTCTAAAAATTAAAAATGGGTGGGGCCACTGAAAGGGCTCAACAATTAACAGCATTATCTCCTCTTCCAGAGAACCTGGGATCAAATACCAGCACCTACAAGGTGGCCCATCTCCAGTTCCAGGGGACCAGACAGACAGACAGACAGAGAGAGATAAGGATGGCAGGCCTGCCTGGTCTTTCTTTCTTTCTTATCCTTTTTAAAAAATATTTATTTATTTATTTATTTATTTATTTTTGTATTTCTTAGATATAAGTACACTGTCGCTTTCTTTAGACACTCCAGAGGAGGGTGTCAGATTCTGGAGAATGTAAATCCCTCTTATGGTCTGCATAGGATGTACATAAACACAGCCTCACATATACTGAGTTGAGGTGTCACAGGCCAACTGCTGGAATTTCTGAGTACCACCTAGATAGAGAAAAGCTATGCTGTGGTTGCTTAATTTATGTATTTTATTATTTCTATTTGTTGTTTTGTTTTGTTTTATTTGTTTTTAGAGAAGTCCTCAGTCTGTACTCTGGCTGACCCAGGACTGCCTACTTGTGTTAATTAGGGTTTCACAGCTGAGAACAGACACCAAGAGCAAGGTAAGGCTTAGAAAACCCTACATTCAGTGGTGGCTCAAGCTCTTAATGAGAGCACTCTGTAGGCAGAGGCAGTCAGTTTCTGAGTTCGAGGCCACCCTGGTGAAAGACAGGGCTAGGGTAGGGGCTAGGGTGAGGAAAGGAAAGGAAAGGAAAGGAGTTTTAATTTTTAAAAACTTTAACACTTTTTATAAAACCTCTTTCTTTCTTTCTTCTTTCTTTCCTTTCTTTCTTTCTTTCTTTCTTTTCACCCTGGCCTAGCCTACCCTAGCCTACCCTAGCCTACCCTAGCCTACCCTAGCTTACCCTAGCCTACCCTAGCCTACCCTAGCCTACCCTAGCCTACCCTAGCCTACCCTAGCCTACCCTAGCCTACCCTAGCCTACCCTAGCCTACCCTAGCCTACCCTAGCCTACCCTAGCCTACCCTAGCCTACCCTAGCCTACCCTAGCCTACCCTAGCCTACCCTAGCCTACCCTAGCCTACCCTAGCCCTGCCTAACCATGTCTTTCACCAGGGTGGCCTCGAACTCAGAAACTTACTGCCTCTGCCTACAGAGTGCTCTCATTAAGAGCTTGAGCCACCACTGAAGGTCGGGTTTTCTAAACCTTACCTTGCTCTTGGTGTCTGTTCTCAGCTGTGAAACCCTAATTAACACAGGTAGGCAGTCCTGGGTCAGCCAGAGCTACAGACTGAGGTCTTCTCTAAAAACAAATAAAACAAAACAAAACAACAAATAGAAATAATAAAATACATAAATTAAACAACCACAGCATAGCTTTTCTCTCTCTAGGTGGTACTCAGAAATTCCAGCAGTTGGCCTGTGACACCTCAGCTCAGTATATGTGAGGCTGTGTTTATGTACATCATACACAGACCATAAGAGGGATTTAGATTCTCTAGAATCTAACACACTCTTCTGGAGTGTCTGTAGACAGCTACAGTGTACTTATATATAATAAATACATAAATAAATAAACATTTTTTAAAGGATAAGAAAGAAAGAAAGACCAGGCAGGCCTGCCATCCTTATCACTGTCTGTCTGTCTGTCTGTCTTTCTGATCCCCTGGACCTGGAGATGGGCCACCATATAGTTGCTGGTAGTTGATCCCAGGTTCTCTGGAAGAGGAGACAATGCTGTTAATTGTTGAGCCCTTTCAGTGGCCCCACACATCTTTAAATTTTTGGAAGTAAATGTGAGTCTGTGTTTATGCACATCATATGCAGACCATAAGAAGGATTTAGATTCTCCAGAATCTGACAACCTCTTCTGGAGTGTCTGAAGACCTCTAAAGTGTACTTATATCTAATAAATACATAAATAAATAAATAAACATTTTTTCAAAAATGATAAGAAAGAAAGAACAACCAGGCAGGCCTGCCATCCTTGACTGTTTGTCTGTCTGTCTGTCTGAAACTCTGAAACTGAAGATGGGCCACAATATAGTTGCTGGTAGTTGATCCCAGGTTCTCCTGAAGAGGAGACAATGCTGTTAATTGTTGAGCCATTTCAGTGGCCCCAAACATCTTTAAATTTTTAGAAGTATATGTGAGGCTGTGTTTATGTACATCATATGCATACCATAAGAGGGATTTAGATTCTCCAGAATCTGACCCCCTCTTCTGGAGTGTATGAAGACAGCTACAGTGTACTTATAACTAATAAATAAATAAATAAATAAATAAATAAATAAATAAATAAATAAACATTTTTTAAAAGGATAAGAAAGAAAGAAATAACAGGCAGACCTGCCATCCTTATCTCTGTCTGTCTGTCTGTCTATCTGTCTGATCTCCTGGAACTGGAGATGGGCCACCATATAGTTGCTGGTAGTTGATCCCAGGTTCTCTAGAAGAGGAGACAATGCTGTTAATTGTTGAGTGCTTTTTGTGGCCCCTCCAATCTTTAAATTTTTAGAAGTATATGTGAGTCTGTGTTTATGTACATCATATGCAGACCATAAGACGGATTTAGATTCTCCAGAATCTTACTCCCTCTTCTGGAGTGTCTGAAGACAGCTACAGTGTACTTATATCTAATAAATAAATAAATAAATAAATAAATAAATAAATAAATAAATAAATAAGTAAACATTTTTTTCAAAAAGTTAAGAAAGAAAGAAAGACCAGGCAGGCCAGCCATCCTTATCTCTGACTGTCTGTCTGTCTGTCTGATCCCCTGGAACTGGAGATGGGCCACCATATAGTTGCTGGTAGTTGATACCAGGTTCTCTGGAAAAAGGACAATGCTGTTAATTGTTGAGCTCTTTCAGTGGCCCCACACATTTTTAAATTTTTGGAAGTAAATGTGAGTCTGTGTTTATGTACATCATATGCAGACCATACGAGGGATTTATATTCTCCAGAATCTGACACCCTATTCCGGAGTGTCTGAAGACAGCTACAGTGTACTTATATCTAATAAATAAATAAATAAATAAATAAATAAATAAATAAATAAATAAATAAGTAAACATTTTTTTCCAAAAGTTAAGAAAGAAAGAAAGACCAGGCAGGCCAGCCATCCTTATCTCTGACTGTCTGTCTGTCTGTCTGATCCCCTGGAACTGGAGATGGGCCACCATATAGTTGCTGGTAGTTGATCCCAGGTTCTCTGGAAAAGGGACAATGCTGTTAATTGTTGAGCCCTTTCAGTGGCCCCACACATTTTTAAATTTTTGGAAGTAAATGTGAGTCTGTGTTTATGTACATCATATGCAGACCATAAGAGGGATTTATATTCTCCAGAATCTGACACCCTCTTCTGGAGTGTCTGAAGACAGCTACAATGTACTTATATCTAATAAATACATAAATAAATAAATAAATAAATAAATAAATAAATAAATAAATAAATAAATAAATAGATAATCATTTTTTAAAAATGATAAGAAAAAAAGAAAGACCAGGTAGGCCTGCCATCCTAATATCTGTCTGTCTGTCTGTCTGTCTGATCTCCTGGAACTGGAGATGGGCCACCATATAGTTGCTTGTAGTTGATCCCAGGTTCTCTGGAAGAGGAGACAATGCTGTTAATTGTTGAGCCCTTTCAGTGGCCCCACCCATCTTTAAATTTTTAGAAGTATATGTGAGGCTGTGTTTATGTACATCATATGCAGACCATAAGAGGGATTTAGATTCTCCAGAATCTGACATTCTCTTCTGGAGTGTCTAAAGGCAGCTACAGGGTACTTATATCTAATAAATAAATAAATAAATATATAAATAAATAAATAAATAATTAAAAAAAATGATAAGAAAAAAAGAAAGACCAGGCAGGGCCTGCCATCCTTTTCTCTGTCTGTCTGTCTGTCTTTCTGATCTCCTGGAACTGGAGATGGGCCACCATATAGTTGCTGGTAGTTGATCCCAGGTTCTCTGGAAGAGGAGACAATGCTCTTAATTGTTGAGCCTTTTCAGTGGCCCCACTCATCTTTAAATTTTTAGAGGTGTATGTGAGGCTGTTTTTATGTACATCATATGCACACCCTAAGATGGATTTAGATTCTCCAGAATATGACACCCTCTTCTGGAGTGTCTGAAGATAGCAACAGTGTACTTATATCTAATAAATACATAAATAAATAAATAAACATTTTTTAAAAAGGATAAGAAAGAAAGAAAGACCTGGCAGGCCTGCCATCCTTATCTCTGTCTGTCTGTCTGTCGGTCTGATCCCCGGGAACTGGAGATGGGCCACCATATAGTTGCTGACAGTTGATCTCAGTTTCCCTGGAACAGGAGACAATGCTGTTAATTGTTGAGCCCTTTCAGTGGCCTCAGCCATCTTTAAATTTTTAGAAGTATATGTGAGGCTGTGTTTATGTACATCATATGCAGACCATAAGAGGGATTTAGATTCTCCAGAATATTACACCCTCTTCTGGAGTGTCTGAAGATAGCTACGGTGTACTTATATCTAATAAATAAATAAATAAATAAATAAATAAATAAATAAATAAATAATTAAATAAATAAATAAATACCATTTTTTGAAAAGGATAAGAAAAAAAGAAAGACCAGGCAGGCCTGCCATCCTTATCTCTGTCTGTCTGTCTTTCTGTCTGTCTGATCTCTTGGAACTGGAGTTGGGCCACCATATATTTGCTGGTAGTTGATCCCAGGTTCTCTGGAAGAGGAGACAATGCTGTTAATTGTTGAGCCCTTTCAGTTGCCTCAGCCATCTTTAAATTTTTAGAAGTATATGTGAGGCTGTGTTTATGTACATCATATGAAGACCATAAGAGGGATTTAGATTCTCCAGAATATTACACCCTCTTCTGTAGTGTCTGAAGACAGCTACAGTGTACTTATATCTAATAAATAAATGAATAAATACATAAAAGAAATAAATAAATAAATAAATAAATAAATAAGTAAACATTTTTTCAAAAGGATAAGAAAGAAAGAAAGACCAGGCAGGCCTGCCATCCTTATTTCTGACTGTCTGTCTGTCTGTCTGATCCCCTGGAACTGGAGATGGGCCACCATATAGTTGCTGGTAGTTGTTCCCAGGTTTTCTGGAAAAGGGACAATGCTGTTAATTGTTGAGCCCTTTCAGTGTCCCCACACATTTTTAAATTTTTGGAAGTAAATGTGAGTCTGTGTTTATGTACATCATATGCAGACCATAAGAGGGATTTATATTCTCCAGAATCTGACACCCTCTTCTGGAGTGTCTGAAGACAGCTACAGTGTACTTATATCTAATAAATAAATAAATAAATAAATAAATAAATAAATAAATAATCATTTTTTAAAAATGATAAGAAAAAAAGAAAGACCAGGCAGGCCTGCCATCCTTATATCTGTCTGTCTGTCTATCTGTCTGATCTCCTGGAACTGGAGATGGGCCACCATATAGTTGCTGTTAGTTGATCCCAGGTTCTCTGGAAGAGGAGACAATGCTGTTAATTGTTGATCCCTTTTAGTGGCCCCACCCATCTTTAAATGTTTAGAAGTATATGTGAGGCTGTTTTTATGTACATCATATGCAGACCATAAGAGGGATTTAGATTTTCCAGAATCTGACATTCTCTTCTGGAGTGTCTGAAGGCAGCTACAGGGTACTTATATCTAATAAATAAATGAATAAATAAATAAATAAATAAATAAATAAATAAATAAATAAATATTTTTTAAAAGTATAAGAAATAAAGAAAGACCAGGCAGGCCTGCCATCCTTAAGTCTGTTTGTCTGTCTGTCTTTCTGATCCCCTGGAACTGGAGTCGGGCCACCATATAGTTGCTGTTAGTTGATCCCAGGTTTTCTGGAAGAGGAGACAATTCTGTTAATTGTTGAGCCCTTTCAGTGGCCCCACCCATCTATAAATTTTTAGAAGTATATGTGAGGCTGTGTTTATGTACATCATATGCAGCCCATAAGAGGGATTTAGATTCTGCAGAATCTTACACCCTTTTCTGGAGTGTCTGAAGACAGCTACAGTGTACTTATATCTAATAAATACATAAATAAATAAATAAACATTTTTTAAAAAGGATAAGAAAGAAAGAAAGAACTGGCAGGCCTGCCATCCTTATCTCTGTCTGTATGTCTGTCTGTCATATCCCCGGGAACTGGAGATGGGCCACCATATAGTTGCTGATAGTTGATCCCAGTTTCTCTGGAAGAGGAGACAATGCTGTTAATTTTTGAGCCCTTTCTGTGGCCTCAGCCATCTTTAAATTTTTAGAAGTATATGTGAGTCTGTGTTTATGTACATCATATGCAGACCATAAGAGGGATTTAGATTCTCCAGAATATTACACCCTCTTCTGTAGTGTCCGAAGACAGCTACAGTGTACTTATATCTATAAATACATGAATAAATAAACATTTTTTAAAAAGTATAAGAAAGAAAAAAACCAGGCAGGCCTGCCATCCTTGACTGTCTGTCTGTCTGTCTGTCGGAACCCCTGGAACTGGAGATGGGCCACCATATAGTTGCTGGTAGTTGATCCCAGGTTCTCTGGAAGAGGAGACAATGCTGTTAATTGTTGAGCCCTTTCAGTGGCGCCACACATTTTTAAATTTTTAGAAGTATATGTGAGGCTGTGTTTATGTACATCATATGCGGACCATAAGAGGGATTTAGATTCTCCAGAATCTGACACCCTCTTCTGGTGTGTCTGAAGACAGCTACGGTGTACTTATATCTAATAAATACATAAATACATAAATAAATAAATAAATAAATAAATAAATAAATAAATAAATAAATAAAATATTTTTTGTAAAGGATAAGAAAAAAAGAAAGACCAGGCAGGCCTGCCATCCTTATCTCTGTCTGTCTGTCTTTTTGTTTGTCTGATCTCCTGGAACTGGAGATGGGCCACCATATAGTTGCTGGTAGTTGATCCCAGGTTCTCTGGAAGAGGAGACAATGCTGTTAATTGTTGAGCCCTTTCAGTGGCCTCAGCCATCTTTAAATCTTTAGAAGTATATGTGAGGCTGTGTTTATGTACATCATATGCAGACCATAAGAGGGATTTAGATTCTTCAGAATCTGACACCCTCTTCTGAAGTGTCTGAAGACAGCTACATTGTACTTATATCTAATAAATACATAAATAAATAAATAAGTAAATAAACATTTTTAAAAAGGATAAGAAAGAAAGAAAGAAAGACCAGGCAGGCCTGCCATCCTTATCTATGTCTGTCTGTCTGTTTCTCTGTCTGATCCCCTGGAACTGGAGATGGGCCACCATATAGTTGCTTGTAGTTGATGCCAGGTTCTCTGGAAGAGGAGACAATGCTGTTAATTGTTGAGCCCTTTCAGTGGCCCCACCCATCATTAAATTTTTAGAAGTATATGTGAGGCTGTGTTTATGTACATCATATGCAGACCATAAGAGGGATTTAGATTCTCCAGAATCTGACACCCTATTCTGGAGTGTCTGAAGACAGCTACAGTGTACTTATATCTAAAAAATACATAAATAAATTAATAAATAAATAAATAAATAAATAAATAAAATATTTTTTAAAAGGATAAGAAATAAAGAAAGACCAGGCAGGCCTGCCAACCTTATGTCTGTCTGTCTGTCTGTCTTTCTGATCCCCTGGAACTGGAGATGGGCCACCATATAGTTGCTGTTAGTTGATCCCAGGTTTTCTGGAAGAGGAGACAATTCTGTTAATTGTTGAGCCCTTTCAGTGGCCCCACCCATCTATAAATTTTTAGAAGTATATGTGAGGCTGTGTTTATGTACATCATATGCAGCCCATAAGAGGGATTTAGATTCTCCAGAATCTTACACCCTTTTCTGGAGTGTCTAAAGACTGCTACAGTGTACTTATATCTATATAAATAAATAAATAAATAAATAAATAAATAAATAAATAAATAAATAAATAAATAAACATTTTTTAAAAGGGATAAGAAAGAAAGAAAAACCAGGCAGGCCTGCCATACTTGTATGTCTGTCTTACTGTCTTGCCTAGCCCCTTGCCTAGCCTAGCCTAGCCTAGCCCCTTGCGTAGCCTAATCTAGCCCCTTGCCTAGCCTAGCCCTGCCTATCCCTGTCTTTAACCAGGCTGGCCTCGAACTCAGAAACTGACTGCCTCTGCCTCCAGAGTGCTCTCATTAAGAGCTCGAGCCACCACTGACTGTTGGGTTTTCTAAGTCTTACATAGGTATGGTCTGTTTCTCAGCTGTGAAACCGTAATTAACACATGTAGTCTGTCCTAGGTCAGCCATAGCTACAGACTGAGGCCTTTTCTAAAACAAAACAAAAGAAAACAAAAAATAGAAATAATAAAATAAATAAATTAAGCAACCACATGATATCTTTTCTTTCTTTCAATGATACTCAGAGCTTGAAGCAGTTCACCCATGAGACCTCAGCTCCGGACATTGAGGCTGTTACCCTAACAAGTATTATGGCTGAACCTGAGGGTTTCTACTGCTGATTTTTGTCCCCCACTTTAAAAAAATAGTTGTTTTCAAAGGCTGCAGGTTCTTAGCCCTGTTCCTTGTTACAGTTGAGTCACAGCCCTGAATGTTCAGTGGTAGTTAAAGGCACTGAGAAGGGCTTCCTATAGACATAAAAGACCAAGTCTTTGTTATTAAAAAGTTAATCTGGATTCCCCCACCCCCTGGCATCCTTAGAATTCCTAGAAAGGAAGGCAGGGACCTGGGCAGAAGGGTGCAAGTCCACTGCTGTTTGTAAGTGGTAACAGAAAGCTTTCTCTTTTTAGTACCCTACCCCAAGTTACATTGTCACTTCTTTTTCCTAGTTGTTGTTTTGTCGGTTTGTATTCTCAACATAGCCCCTTTTCCTTCCTAACCTTGTCTGTCCTGAACCTTACTGTCCTTGAACTCAGTGATTTGCCTGTCTTGCTGGGATGAAACTGTGAGCTACCATCCAGAAGGAAGCACCCTGCTGAGGTTAGATTGGGGTCTCTTCCATTTTCCTCTATGAACATGCATATGGCAGGCCTGATCTTTCTTTTTTACTTTTCCTTTTCTTTTTAAAGATTTATTTATTTATTATATCAAAGTATGCTGTAGCTATGTTCAGACACTCCAGAAGAGGTTGTCAGATGCTGAAGAATCTAAATCATTCTTATTGTCTGCATATGATGTATATAAACACAGCCTAACATATACTCAAAAAAAAAAAAAAAAAAAGAAAGAAAGAAAGATGTGGCTACAAACGGGGCTCAACAATTAAGAGCATTGTCTCCTCTTCCAGAGAAACTGGGCTCAATTACCAGTATATATATATGGTGGCCCATCTCCAGTTCCAGGGGATCTATTACTCTGTTCTGGAGTCTGTGGGCACAGCATACACATGCAAAACATTCTTACACTAAAAATAAAATAGATCATTGAGAGAGAGGAGAGAGAGTGGGTGAGAGAGAGGGGAGGTAATTATAACTCCTGACGAGTTTAAAGACCTGAGCTTCATCACTCACACAAATAAATAAATGCAAAATAATTTTTATTGAGCAACAGTTATATTTACTATATCTAAAGGACAGTCATGAGCATATTCTCTAAATAGAAAAAGGCCTGTTAGTCTTAGAAATGGAAAAGACAAACCAAGGAAGATTTGAAATTACATAATGAGGCAGCTCAGCCCAGCTCTTAGGTTGGAAATAAGACTCGAGAATAGGATACACCTGAAGCCAGACAGACATTGCTTTTTGTTTTGGAGGCTGAAAGGATACACCTGAAGACAGCCAATGCTGTGTGTGCTTGATGGTGATCTGGTAATTTTTTTTTTTTAATTTTTAAAAACTTTAACACTTTTTATAAAACTTTTATAAAAACTTTTTTTTCTCCTTTCTTTCTTTCTTTCTTTCTTTCTTTCTTTCTTTCTTTCTTTCTTTCTTTCTTTCTTTCTTTCTTTCTTTCTTTCTTTCTTTTTTCAGGGTTTCTCACCATATTGCAGGTACTACAAGTTTGATTTTCTTATTTTTCGACTGTTTCAAGGTTTCTCACCATATTGCAGGTCCTACTGTGTGATTTTCTCATTTTTCGACTTTTTCAGGGTTTCTTATCATATTCCAAGTCCTAGCGTGTGATTTTCTCATTTTTCGACTTTTTCAGGTATTCTCACCATATTGCAGGTCCTACAAGTGTGAATTTCTTAATTTTCGACTTTTGCAAGGTTTCTCACCATGTTCCAGCTACTACAGTTTATTTTTCTCATTATTTAAAATTTTCACGGTCTCTCATCTTATTCCAAGTCGAACAGTGTAATTTTCTCATTTTTCGACTTTTTCAGGGTTTCTCACCATATTGCAGGTACTACAAGTTTGATTTTCTTATTTTTCAAATGTTTCAGGCTTTCTCACAATATTCCAGGTCCTACTGTGTGATTTTCTCACGTTAAGACTTTTTCAGTGTTTCCCACCATATTATAGGTACTACAATGTGATTTTCTCATTTTTTGACTTTTTCAGGTTTTCTCATCATATTCCAAGTCCTAGAGTGTGATTTTCT
>NW_028227312.1:973443-980700 GCF_978045245.1 Mus caroli | reverse complement strand
GAATCGAACTTTAGGGCCATTTTTGCCATCTTTGGTTTTTTTTTTTTTTGAATTTTAGGGTTTTGTTTTGTTTTGTTTTATGGTTTGTAGGGTTTTAGAAGAGTGTTTTACAGTTTTTTTTTTTCCTTTCTAAAGTATTGTTAGGGTTTTTTTTTTTCTTTCTGTTTTTATTAAAGGATTTTTAATGTATTTCAGGGTATTGGGTTTTCATTTAGGATTCTGGAAATTTATTTCTTTTAATATTTCAACGTTCTTCTTAGTTATTGTTGTTATTGTTGTTCTTGAATATTTATTTATATTTGATGATTTTAATTTTGGCATTTCATAGTTTTAGACTTACCAAGCAATGGTGGCCCATGCCTTTAACCCACCAATTGAGAGAAAGAGGTAGGTGAAATATTTATTTCAAGGCCAGCCTTGGCTTCAGAGTGAGCTCCAGGACAGTCAGAGATGGAAAGAGAACCAGAGTCTCCAAAACCTCAAAAAAAAAAAAAAAAGAAAGAAAGAAAGAAAGGAGGGAGGGAGGGAGGGGAGGGAGGGAGGGAGGGAGGGAGGGAGGTTAGGGAGGAAGAAAAGAAGGAAAGAAAAAAATAAAGAGAGAATGGAAAGAATTTTAGGGACCATTTTGGCTTCTTGTGTGTTATATATATATATATATATATATATATATATATATATATATATATATATATATATATATATAAAATTTGAGTTTTTTTATTTTTGTTTTTTAGGGTTTGTAGGGTTTTTATAAGAGGGTTTTTTTTGTTTTCAGTCTTCCAGTGTGTTTTTAGTGTTTTTTTTTTTCTCGTTTTTTTGTTTTTTTGTTCGTTTGTTTAGTATTTTAGTGTGTTTTAGGCTTATGGCATTTTATATAGGCTCCAGGGTTTGGGTTTTTTTTTGTTGTTTTGATTTTTTGTGTTTGTGGTTTTTTTGATTTGTTTTGTTTTAGTTTTTTGGTTTCTTTTTTAGTATTTTAATGTTTTTGTTTTTGTTTTCATTTTTGTTTTTGTTTTTTGTGTGTATGTGTGTGTGTGTTCTTGACAATTCATTTAAAATTTTAGGGTTTAATTTTGTTGTTTTATAGTTTTAGGTTTGCTAGGCCATGGTGACCTCTGCCCTTAAATCCAGCAATTGGGATGAACAGGTATGTGGTTTTTGAGTTCAAGGCATGCCTGGTCTACAGGGTGAATCCCAGGACAGCCACAGATACAAAGAGAAGTACAGTCTTTAAAAACTCAAAAAAGGAAGCCAGGCATGGTGGTGCATGCCTTTAATCCCTGAAAGAAGGAAAGAAAGAAAGAAAGAAAGAAAGGAAGAAAGAAAGGAAGAAAAAAAGAAAGAAAGAAAGAAAGAAAAGAAAGAAGAAGAAAGAAAGAAAAGAAAAGAAAGAAAGAAGAAGAAAGAAAGAAAGAGAGAAAGAAAAAAGGAAAGAAAATAAGAAATGAACTTTAGGGCCATTTTTGTTTTTTTTGTTTTTTTTTAGAATTTTAGGGTTTTGTTGTTTTCATGGTGTGTAGAATTTTATAAGAGACTTTTAGAGTTTTCTTTTTTTTGTTGTTTTGTTTTGTTTTGTTTTTCGGCTTCCAATGTATTTTTTTTTTTTTAAGGATTTTAGTTCGTTTCCCGTTTTTGAGGTTTTATTTTTGGTTTCAGGGGCTTTTTTTTGTTTTGTTTTTTTATTTTAATGTTCTTCTTAGTTTTTTCTTTTTGTTGCTATACTTCTGGAATTTTATTTTTATATGAAGGTTTTAATTTTGGTGTTTCAAGTTTTAGGGTTGCCAGGCAATGGTGGCCCATGCCTTTAACATAGCACTTGTGAAAAAGTGGTAGGGGATTTTTGAGTTCAAGGCCAACATTGTCTACAGAGAGAGATCCAGGACAGCCAGAGATGCACAGAGAACCACACTCTCCAAAACAAAACAAAACTAAACAAAACAAAGAAGGAAGGAAGGAAGGAAGGAAGGAAGGAAGGAAGGAAGGAAGGAAGGAAGGAAAAAAGAAATAAAGGAAGGAAGAAGGAAGGAATAAAATAAAAAAATGCAAAGTGTTTTAAGGACATTTTTTACTTCCTTTGCATTATTTTATTTTATTTTATTTTATTTTATTTTATTTTATTTTATTTTATTTTTAGAATTTTAGTGTTTTCTGTAATGGTTTGTAGGGTTTTATATATGTTCTGGTTTTTTGTTTTTGTTGTTTTTTTTGTTTTGTTTTGTTTGTTTTGTTTTGTTTGTTTGTTTATTTTTTTCCTTTTTTCAGACTTCCAGTGTCCTTTTCTTGTTTTTTCTTTTTTTTTAAAGAATTATAGTGTGCTTTAGAGTTGTGGGGTTTTATTTAGGTTCAGATTTTTAAAAAAAATTATTATTATTTTAATGTTTTTTATCGTTTTAATTTTTTAAATTTATTTGTGTGTGTGTGTGTATGGGTTCTTGAATATTTATTTAAAAAATTAGGGTTTTAATTTTGGTATTTTATAGTTTTAGGGTTGCCAGGCAATGGTGTTCCATGTCTTCAAACCTAGCACTTGGGATGATCATACCCAGTCTCCCAAAATTGAAAAAAGAAAAAAGAAAAAAGAAACAAAGAGAGAAAGAGAAAGAGAGAGAGAGAGAGAGAGAGAGAGAGAGAGAGAGAGAGAAAGAGAGAGAGAGAGAGAGGGAGAGAGGGAGGGAGGGAGGGAGGGAGGGAGGGAGGGAGAGGGAGGGAGGGAGGGAGGGAGGAAGGAAGGAAGGAAGGAAGGAAGGAAGGAAGGAAGGAAGGAAGAATGAATAAAATAAAGAATGTAAAGAGTTTTAGGGACAAGTTTGGCTTCCTTGGCAATTTTTTTTCTCTTAATTTTAGCGTTTATTTTTTTTTTAATGGTTTGTAAGGATTTTTATATGTGTTCTATTTATTTTTTCAGACTACCAGTGTCTTTTTCGTGCTTTTTCTAGTTTTTTAAAGAATCATAGTGTGCTTTTTAGAGTTTTAGGGTTTTAATTAGGTCCAAGTCTTTATTTTTTTAATTATTATTTTAATATTGTTCTGAGGTTTTAATTTTTAAATTTATTTGTGTGTGTGTGTGTGTTCTTAAATGATCATTTTAAAATTAGGGTTTTAATTTCGGTGTTCATAATTTTAGGATTCCCAGGCAACGATGGCCCATGTCTTTAAACCCACCACTTAGGATGAACAGGTAGGTGATTTCTGAGTTTAAGGCCAGCCAGGTCTACAGAGTGAGTTCCAGGACATCCAGAGACAAAAAAGAGAATTACAGTCTAAAAAACTCAAATACTCAAAAAAAAAAAAAAAAAAAAAAAAAAAAAAAAGGCCAGGCTAGGTAGTGCTAGCCTTTAATCCCAAACAAAAAAACAAACAACAACAACAACCTAAAAAAACAAAAAAACGAAACAACAACAACAACAAACCCAAACAAACAGAAAAAAAAAAAAGAAAATAATTTTAATGACATTTTTGATATTGTGTATTTTTTTTAATTTTAGGTTTTTTCTTTTCTTTTTCTTTTTTTTTTTTTTTCTTTTTCAGGGATTGTAGTGTTTTTAGTAGCGTTTTTTTTAAAATTTGTTTGTTATTGACTTTCAAGCTTCTAGTATTTTTTGTTTTTTTGTTTTTTGTTTATCTTTCTTACTCGTTTTGAAAGATGTTAGTGTATTTAAGAGTTTTGGTGTTTCATTTAGTCTTCAGGATTTTATTTTTTATTATTTTAATGTTTTTTTATTTTTTTTGTTTTTTTTTTTGTTTTCTTTTTTTTGTGGTGTGTGTGTTCTTGAAATTTATTTAAAATTTTGGGTGTTTTAATTTTAGATTTCATAATTTTACAGATGCCAGGTAATTGTGGCCCATGAGTTTAATGTAGCACTTGGAGGAAGAGGTAGGAAATATTTGAGTTGGAGTACAGCCTATTCTACAGAGTGCCTTCCAGGAGAACCAGAGATACACAGAGATACCCAGTCTCCCAAAACTCAAAAGAAGAGAGAGAGAGAGAGAGAGAGAGAAAGGGAGAAAGGGAGAAAGAAAGGAAGAAGGAAGGAATAAAATAAAGAATGTAAAGAGTTTAACGGACATGTTTGGCTTTCTTTGCGGTTTTTTTTTGTTTGTTTGTTTGTTTTTTTAGAAATCTAGTCTTTTTTTTTTTAATTGTTTGTAGGGTTTTACATGTGTGGTTTTTTGTTTGTTTGTTTGATTTTGTTTTTTTTTTCAGACTACCAGTGTCCCTTCTCTCTCCAGAGATAACCAGAGATACCCAGTCTCCCAAAACCCAAAAGAGAAGAGGGGGAGAGAAATAGAAAGAGAGATGAGAGAGAGAGAGAGAGAGAGAGAGAGATGAGAGGAGAGAGAGAGAGGGAGAGAGAGAGAGAGAGGAAGAAGGAGAAGAAGAAGTAGAAGAAGAAGAAGAAGAAGAAGAATAAGAAGAAGAAGAAGAAGAAGAAGAGAAAGAAGAAGAAGGAGAAGAAGGTTGAAGGAGAAAGAGAAGGAGGAGAAGGAGAAGGAGAAGGAGAAGGAGAAGGAGAAGGAGAAGGAGAAGGAGAAGGAGGAAGAAGAAGAAGAAGAAGAAGAAGAAGAAGAAGAAGAAGAAGAAGAAGAAGAAGAAGAAGAAGAAGAAGGAAGAAGAAGAAGAAGAAGAAGAAGAAGAAGAAGAAGAAGAAGAAGAAGAAGAAGAAGAAGAAGAAGAAGAAGAAGAAGGGAAGGAAGGAAGGAAGGAAGAAGGAAGGAAGGAAGGAAGGAAGGAAGGAAGGAAATAAAGACTGTAAAGAGTTTTAGGGACAATTTTGGTTTTCCTTTGCATTTTGTTTTATTTTAATTTTAGCTTTTTTTTTTTTTAATAATTTGTAGGGTTTATAAATGTGTTCTCTTTTTATTTTTTAATTTTTAATTTTTATTTTTTCCAGACTACCAGTGTCCTTTAAGTGTGGTTTTATAGTTTATTAAAGAATCATGGAGTGCTTTGAGAGTTTTGGGGTTTTATTCAGGTCCCATTTTTTTTATTATTTTTATTATAATGCTGTTATTAGGTTTTTAATTTTTAATATATATTTGTGTGTGTGTGTGTGTCTGTGAATGTTTGTTCTTCAATATTTATTTATAAATTTAGGGTTTTAATTTTGGGTGATCAGAGTTTTAGGGTTGCCATGCAATGGTGGCCCATGCCTTTAAACTTATTCTCCCAAATCTCAAACTATAAAAAAGAAACAGAGGGGGGAGAGAGAGAGAGATGGGGAGGGAGAGAAGGAGTGATGGACTGAATAATCAAGGAAGGAAGAAGGAAGAAGGGAGAAGGAAGAAGGAAGGAATAAAATAAAGAATGTAAAGAGTTTAAGGGACATGTTTGGCTTTCTTTGCGGTTTTTTTTTTTGTTTGTTTGTTTGTTTGTTTTTTAGAAATCTAGTCTTTTTTTTTTTTAATTGTTTGTAGGGTTTTATATGTGTGGTTTTTTGTTTGTTTGTTTGATTTTGTTTTTTTCAGACTACCAGTTGTCCCTTCTCTCTCCAGAGATAACCAGAGATACCCAGTCTCCCAAAACTCAATAGAGAAGAGGGGGGAGAGAAATAGAAAGAGAGATGAGAGAGAGAGAGAGAGAGAGAGAGAGAGAGAGAGAGAGAGAGAGAGAGAGAGAGAGAGGGAGAGAGAGAGAGAGAGAGAGAGAGGAAGGAGAAGAAGAAGTAGAAGAAGAAGAAAGAAGAAAGAGAAGAAGAAGAAGAAGAAGAAGAAGAAGAAGAAGAAGAAGAAGAAAGAGAAAGAGAAGAAGGTTGAAGGAGAAGAAGGTTGAAGGAGAAAGAGAAGGAGGAGAAGGAGAAGGAGAAGGAGAAGGAGAAGGAGAAGGAGAAGGAGAAGGAGAAGGAGAAGGAGAAGAAGAATAAGAAGAAGAAGAAGAAGAAGAAGAAGAAGAAGAAGAAGAAGAAGAAGAAGAAGAAGAAGAAGAAGGAGAAGAAGAAAAGAAGAAGAAGAAGAAGAAGAAGAAGAAGAGAAGAAGAAGAAGAAGAAGAAGAAGAAGAAGAAGAAGAAGAAGAAGAGAAGAAGGAGAAGAAGAAAAGAAGAAAGAAGAAGAAGAAGAAGAAGAAGAAGAAGAAGAAGAAGAAGAAGAAGAAGAAGAAGAAGAAGAAGAAGAAGAAGAAGAAGAAGAAGAAGGGAAGGAAGGAAGGAAGGAAGGAAGGAAGGAAGGAAGAAGGAAGGAAGGAAGGAAGGAAGGAAGGAAGGAAGGAAAAAAGGAAGGAAGGAAGGAAGGAAAAAAAGGAAGGAAGGAAGGAAGGAAGGAAGGAAGGAAGGAAGGAAATAAAGACTGTAAAGAGTTTTAGGGACAATTTTGGTTTTCCTTTGCATTTTGTTTTATTTTTAATTTTTAGCTTTTTTTTTTTAATAATTTGTAGGGTTTGTATAAATGTGTTCTCTTTTTATTTTTTAATTTTTTAATTTTTATTTTTTCCAGACTACCAGTGTCCTTTAAGTGTGGTTTTATAGTTTATTAAAGAATCATGGAGTGCTTTGAGAGTTTTGGGGTTTTATTCAGGTCCATTTTTTTTATTATTTTTATTATAATGCTGTTATTAGGTTTTTAATTTTAATATATATTTGTGTGTGTGGTGTGTGTGTCTGTGAATGTTTGTTCTTCAATATTTATTATAAATTTAGGGTTTTAATTTTGGTGATCAGAGTTTTAGGGTTGCCATGCAATGGTGGCCCATGCCTTTAAACTTATTCTCCCAAATCTCAAACTATAAAAAAGAAACAGAGGGAGAGAGAGAGAGAGATGGGGAGGGAGAGAAGGAGTGATGAGTGAATAATCAAGGAAGGAAGAAGGAAGAAGGGAGAAGGAAGAAGGAAGGAATAAAATAAAGAATGTAAACAGTTTAAGGGACATGTTTGGCTTTCTTTGCGGTTTTTTTTGTTTGTTTGTTTGTTTTTTTAGAAATCTAGTCTTTTTTTTTTTTTTAATTGTTTGTAGGGTTTTATATGTGTGGTTTTTTGTTTGTTTGTTTGATTTTGTTTTTTTCAGACTACCAGTGTCCCTTCTCTCTCCAGAGATAACCAGAGATACCCAGTCTCCCAAAACTCAAAAGAGAAGAGGGGGTGAGAGAAATAGAAAGAGAGATGAGAGAGAGAGAGAGAGAGAGAGAGAGAGAGAGAGAGAGAGAGAGAGAGAGAGAGAGAGAGAGAGAGGGAGCGAGAGAGAGAGAGAGAGAGAGAGGAAGAAGGAGAAGAAAGAAGAAGAGAAGAAGAAGAAGAAGAAGAAGAAGAAGAAAGAAGAAGAAGAAGAAG
>NW_028227312.1:940943-968443 GCF_978045245.1 Mus caroli | reverse complement strand
TTGTAGGGTTTATAAATGTGTTCTCTTTTTATTTTTTAATTTTTTAATTTTTATTTTTTCCAGACTACCAGTGTCCTTTAAGTGTGGTTTTATAGTTTATTAAAGAATCATGGAGTGCTTTGAGAGTTTTGGGGTTTTATTCAGGTCCCATTTTTTTTATTATTTTTATTATAATGCTGTTATTAGGTTTTTAATTTTTAATATATATTTGTGTGTGTGTGTGTCTGTGAATGTTTGTTCTTCAATATTTATTTATAAATTTAGGGTTTTAATTTTGGTGATCAGAGTTTTAGGGTTGCCATGCAATGGTGGCCCATGCCTTTAAACTTATTCTCCCAAATCTCAAACTATAAAAAAGAAACAGAGGGAGAGAGAGAGAGAGATGGGGAGGGAGAGAAGGAGTGATGGAGTGAATAATCAAGGAAGGAAGAAGGAAGAAGGGAGAAGGAAGAAGGAAAGAATAAAATAAAAATGTAAAGTGTTGTAGGGATAATTTTTCCTTCCTTTGCATTTTTTTTAATAATGTTAGCAGTTTTTTTATTTTTAATTTTTTAATTTTTTTAAATAGTTTGTAGGGTTTTTATATGTGTGTTCGTTTTTTGTTTTTTTGTTTTTTGTTTTTTTTTTGTTGTTTGTTTTGTTTTTGTTTTTTCAGACTACCACTGCCCTTTCCATATTTTATTCTAGATTTTTAAAGCATCATAGTGTGCTTTTAGAATTTTGGGGTTTTATTTAAGTTCAGGTTTATCTTTTTTTAATTATTATTATTATTATTATTTTAATGTTTTTCTTAGGTTTTAATTTTTAAATTATTTTTTTCGTGTGTGTGTGTTCTTGAATATTTATTTAAAAATTTAGTGTTTTAATTTTGGTGTTTTATAGTTTTAGGTTTGCCAGGCAATGGTGGCCCATTCCTTTAATCCCAGCATTTGGGATGAACCGGTAGGTGACTTTTGAGTTCAAGGCCAGCCGAGTCTACAGACTGACTTCCAGGAAACCCAGAGAAACAAAGAGAATTACATCTTCAAAAACTCAAAAAAAAAAAAAAATAAGCTAGGTGTGGTAGCATTAATCCCAAAAGAAAGATTCAAAAACAGAACCAAAAAAAGAGAACAATTTTAGGGACGTTTTTGGCTTCTTCTGTATTCCTCATCCCCCCCCACACACACAAACAAACAAGTGATTATAGTGTTTTTAGTAGAATGTTTTAAAGTTTGTTTGTTGGTTGGTTTTCTGGCTTATAGTATATTTTTTATGTGTTTTTATCCTTTCTTTCTGATTTTGAAAAGATTTTAGTGTGTTTGAGAGTTTGGGTTTTATTTAGTTTTCGGGATTTTATTTTTTAGTATTTTAATGTTTTTCTAAGTTTTTTGTGGTATGTGTGTCCTTGAATATTTCTTTAAAATTTTGGTGTTTTATTTTGTTTTTTCATAGTAAATTTGTTTTAAAATTAGTGTCATATATAGTCTTCATATTTTAACAAAATCTATTTATATATTGTATATTAATATTTCCCTTCAAAGATGCAGTATTAATTTTTTTACAAAAGTAAAAATTTTAGGTAAATGTGAAAGTAGCATTCTTATCCTTTGTTTCCAGTAATGTCTCTTGTCTTTCACGTTGTTTTACACAAAAATATATTTTTCAGTTCTGGTCTTATGTCATCAATCATCCTTCTAATCTAATACTTTGTGAAAAAGTGGTTGCTAAATATTACCGATAATACAAAAGTAAAGAGTAGGTTATTTTTTGTTCTTGTTGTTGTTTTCAGGATATTTAGAGATATTTCTCTAAATTTTATGATACTTAGTAAATTTCAGTGTCTCCTTAAAATTTATTCTTATATAACAAAATTATCAGAATTTTGATTTTTTGCTTGTCTTCCCTTTTTTATCAGAAGTTATCTGAAAAATAGAAATTGATTTCAGCATGTACTGAAAATCTCTTTGCTTTCCATTAGGTATATACCACATTTTTGATGGCCTGTATATTCTCTTTTAAAGTCTTTTTGAAATTCTTCTTAATATTTTAAAGATAGAAATACTCCTCGCAAATGATGTTGGTCTGTTTTGAGTCTGCAATTTCAACATGACAGACAGTAGCCATGTATGTTGTGCTTTTGAAATAAAACATTAATTTATTATTGTTTTGAAATAAAACATTATAATTGAGATACACTATAAATTAAAATTATTAAAATTAAAATAATTTAATTAAATTAAAATTCCAGTTTAAGGAAATGCATAGAGCAATGTATAAAAGTACCGGTAAATGTTTTGATTACAAGCTGTGACAGACTTTTGATAGTATTTAAATATTATATTTAGCATTAAAACACTATTTTTAAACAACAATTATTTATTAGAAAAATTTAAATGTATAAAATTCACATTGATGGTTCGTTATGTTGCTGCTGAGTATGTTGAAGCCCTTTATACTACCTTTTCCTAGTAATCAAGCACATACCCTGTTTCTCCTCTTAAACAAACAAGCAAGCAAACACAATATCATACTAAATAGCCAAACAAACAAACAAGAAACTGGTGTGTTACTCTGAAGAGTGCTATCTTTATTCTCAACTTCTCGCATAGTATTGGCAAAGGCCAACTCACTTCACCCATCCCTCCTGTAAGCCCCAGGCCAAGATATATTTTAGATGGCTGGCAAGCCATCTTTTGTAAAAATTTTTTAATACTTTGCTATATTTCTATGCTCTAGGGATTGTTTCCCTGTATTTAATTTCTAACATAGAATAAATCCCTGTAAATAGAAGGTAGACTGATGGAGAAAAATCACTGAATATTTAGAAATAAAACCAAGTAATGCTGAGGCAGAAGGATTTCAAGTTCAAAGTCACCTTGTTAAAGGGTAGCCTATGTAACTCAATTAATCTCTGTCTCAAAATAAAGGTAAAAAGAGTGCCAGAATAAAGAACAAGGAATAAAGCTGATGATTTCTAATTAGGAAACAATAAACTTGTCATACTGTGTTGTCATAAGGTAAAGGGGAAATTCCCAGATAAACCAACAATAGATTTCACAAAACTACACGTCGTTTTGCAAAAGTGAATGTGGTTGACATCATGAGAATGTGTACATTTGGGACAAGCAACAAACATATACATATAGTTTTTCAGAAAGTATTCAGAAGCAATTTGTTTCTATTCACTGAAATTAACTAGTTGAATCGACTGTATGAGTAAATTTAACCCAAACACACCGACACAGAATTAAAAAGCAGGTGCAATAACAAAACTCTCTTTCCTCTCTTCAGCAACGCACAAGTAAAGGTCAAAAAAATAACCCAATTAAAAACAGAAGTCACTCAAAAATAAATGTTTTCAATGTTTATTTTCCTTAAAAACTTTCAGCAAGATAGATTCAAGCCTTTGTCTTTTTATTGTAGCTCCAATGTCAAAAGGTGATGGAAAATGTATTAATACTACAAAAGTTGCTGCAAATAGTGGCAATGTCCAATCAATCAGTAGTTGGGCCATTTCATATAAGTTACTGAATTTTTCATTGTTGGACAGCATGGTCCTTCGATAAAGGCTTTGTAGTTAGGCTCCAAAACGCTCAATAAATTCGCTGGTAATCATTACCAAGGAGAGTTGACTGGCTTATTTGCACATTGTAATTAGGTGCAAATCTTAAGTCATAAACCCCATAACTGTAGAGGGAGAAATAATCGCCATTAGAGCCGTGGAAAGCTGGCAGTGTATTGCAGACATTCAGGAAATTGCCATATACTTGAGAAAAATTAATTCCTCGAGTGATTCCACCACTTCCAGCTGCCCCACAAAAGTTTCCATTTTCTCCGAAGTTATGTTGATTTGGTACAAAATTGTTTTGTGTTGCTCCCACAGAATACTGATTTGATCCGAAGGCATTTGGGTTTGCCCCAAGAACATATTGGCGTGTCCTGAAACCATTTGGGTTTGTTGCGAATACATAGTAGTTTGTCCAGATATTGTACGGATTTGCCACAAGAGCATAGCAGTTTGTCCTGCAGGAATCTGAATTTGTACACAAACTACACTGTCCTGCCCCAAAAGCATTTGGACTTGTCCCAGAAGCATATTGGCCTATCCCATAAGCATCTGAGTATGTTCCGAAAGGATACTGGTTTGTCCAGAAAGCATTTTGATTTCCACCAAAATACATTGGTTTATCCCGAAAGTATTTGGGTACGCTGCCAAAGCATACTGGCTTACTCCTAAGGAAATTGGATATGTTCCCAAAGTGTATTGGCTTGTTCTTAAGGTGTATGGAACTGTCCCAAGAGTATACTGGCTTGCCAAGAAAGTATTTCGGTTTGCCTCAAGAGCACAGTGGCTTAACCATACAGTATTTTAGCTTGACCTCAAAGCATTACTGCTTGCCATGAAAGCAGTTGAATTTGTCACAAAAACATTGGAATTCGCCTGGAAAGCATTGGGGGAAATCTCTGAAACCACGGGCATTTGCCAAAGGTATATCCGAGTTTGCTCTTGAAGTATATGAGTCAGCTCTGTGGGCATCTTGGTTGGCTAAGTGAGCATCGGGGTTAGCCATAGTTTGGAAGCTTGGGCTGCCTCCTCCTCTCCAATTGTTTTCTAACTCCACAGCTGGAACTGATTTTCTTGTCCTATCCTTAGCTATAGTCTTTCTTTTATTCAGCTGTCTAGCTGTATATTCTTTAGGGTATGCCATTTTAACTTCACAACGACTGGAGCCAATGAAATGGTACCTGGTTTCTAAGACCTTCCTAACGGGGTTTTCATCCCTGTATTTGATAAAGCCGAAAGCTCTTCTTTCCTGCGTATCTGAACACAGTGGAAGCTCTATAGCCTCTATCTGCCCAAATGTGCCAAAGTAAGCTCTTATTTTTTCTTCAGACATCTGCGGGTTCAGCCCACCCACAAAAATCTTTTTGTTGGGGAATTGAGATTCCAGGTCTTTAGCCCTTTTAAATTCTATTTTCTTGCCATCAACTTTGTGGTCTTTCACTCGAAGCACCTTCTCTACTGTTGCACTGTCTTTGAAAAGCACGAATCCAAATCCCCTAGACAGACCAATATTTGGGTCTGTTTTTATAATAAAGTCTATTACCTCACCAAACTTAGAAAAGTATTCCAGAGGTACCTGCTTGCTCATTTCTTGGGAAAGTCTCCTGATATACATCTTACTGGCATCCTGTTCGTTCTTGGTGGCATCGATTTTGAACCATTCCGGAAATTGGTTTCTTATATTATCCTTTTTCACATCGAGGCTGGCAGTGTTCATGGTAGATAGGCTGGATGGAGGTGATTTGACTGTTGGATAAACACTGGCCTAGGCACAAATGGTTCGGGCATAGCTGTCCTCAGGGAGTAGAGGAAAATTATTGCACAACAGTGACGAAATTGTAACAAGCATTATAACTAGAGTCAAAGCAGGAGTTGCCTTGTATCCTAAACAGGGGTGGGAGTGGGGAAGCGTGGGGGGGGGCAGCAGGGGGCAGGGATAGTGTCTGATTTTTCCCTCAAAGGTTTTAATGCTTTCCATGTAAAAAGGAGGCCTGCCCATAGACTTTCTATTTGTGCTCTAGGGCCCCCAAAAGGAAATGTAAAATAGTTATAATAATAGAAAAGGAAGCCTTTTCCTTGTTTCTGTCTTTTCATGTTACATCTCTTTGAATTTTGTTAAAACCAAGTTATTTTCCTGGAAATTTCCTTGAATGTTGTAAATAAATTCATTTCATACTTTAGATGAATTTCATATTAATCTTCACTATTTGTAATAGGCCTGAAAGGGAAAAGTGATACAAAGTTGAAACATCCTAAAGGTAAAACTAAATGTCTATGGGTTTGTATATTTTACAAAAGGGCTCTAAAGAAAAAAATTAAAATAAGAGCTTCAGTGAGTTTCACTTATAACATGAACCATTTTAATGTAAAATGCATTTTCAGGATTATTTCTCATAGTAATAATTATTTAGGTAATGTGCCATCATCTTCTGTGTTCTGTATTCCATTTAAGCAGTCACTCCTCATTTCTGGGTAACCCACTTAATGTTATAATATGTTGGTTTTCTCTTTTATTTCTCATAATACTGTTTTCCAGATGCTGTAATATACAATAGTAGTTTCTTCTTTATCCATTTTGTGATTATAGTATATTTTGTTTTCATAATTTACAATATCACTTGCCAGATTGGATTTGTTCCACTGTTCCATATATGCAAAACACACACACAAACACACACACACACACATACACACTCACACATACATATACACACACACACTTAGATGATTTTTTTTTCTGGCAACCATTTTTGTTTCTTTTTTTATGAATAGTTAAGTATATATCTCCCATTTTTCACTTCTATTGAGAAAGCATTTAATATTGGGATTTTTTCCCAATATTTAAAGCCCACAGATCAAATTTTAGATTTTTTCTTTTCTTTTGGCAATTTCTGTCCTTGTCACTACCCTTTAAATATAATGAAGTTGATTGTCTATTACTTCCTCGTTTTAATATTATTCCTTTGAAAAGGAAGATTTTAAGTGTCTCCATAATTTTTCCCACAGTTCATGTATAGAATCAATCTAGAGGAATAGTTAATATTTATGGCATCATTGCTATGTTACAAATCATGGCCAACTATTCCTCTCCAAATGGAATGCTGAAATATTAAGAATAAATTAAAAACCAAAAAGGAAGCTGCATTCCAAAAATCCCTTCAGATCTTGACATTTGCAGCTAAGCACATAATGTTCTTTTTGCTTGTCTCCCTGATCCAATGAATGGAACCAGTTCAAAGCTGGAAAATGTTGGATGTGAAGATATAAAATATAGCTTCATGGTTTGATAGATGCCCCAGTGGAGGAAAGTTGAGAGCAGGGAAGTGAGTGTGGGTGGGTGAGTGGAGGAACACAATCTTTTGAGCAGGGGGAGAGAGGTTGGGATAGAGTTTCTGAGAGGGGGGAAACCAGGAAAGGGGATAACATTTGAAGTGCAGATAAATAAAATATCCAATAAAAATAAGTAAACCTAAAAAATATAGCTTCATAACATGCTGATGAAAGTGATCAATTGTCTATGGATATTATTTGTCAATAAAGAGCTTTCTTTTTTATTTTTATTTTTTTAAAGATTCACTATTCCAAAATGATTTTCCGTTTTGGAATCAAAGTGTTATGACCATCCATAGATGTTGTCACTGGAAGCTGGGTCAAACTGTATTCTATCACTTTTCTGAACATGGACAAATTTCGGTGTTTCACATACACATATGAAAATTCCGCTTGAGAACTCTCTTAGCTGTCAAGGCCACCATTCCTGTAACAAGCGGCCTTTGTAATTAACAAAAAATATTTTTATAAGTGGGTTAGTAAAGGTTCTCTAGGGAAACAGAACTTATCTTTCTGTTTACATACATATACAAGCACATACATGTACACATTGGCACATACATACACACAGCTACACACACAGGTAAACACACACAGAGACATACACACATACGTACATGGATACATGCACACACACAGTGGGGTTGGGGGATGATATGCCAGAGAAGGAATGCACTTGCTACCAAGGCAAGAATAAGAAGGCAAAGAACAAAAAGCTTTCTTTTTCCATGTCCTTTTGTAAGCTCCAGCAGAGGAGTGCATCCCTGCCTCAAGATCTAGATTAATAGCATGTTTCTTCCTGACTCAATGGTCTGGATTAGAATTGGATTCACCAACTTCAACCCAAGTCCCTCCCAGCCAAGAAATCCCACAGGTTTGTTCTAAATTTCTCGATTGTAGTTCAGTCCAGAGGTAGTCAATTTGACAACTAAGAGTAGCCATCACAATAGGTCTTTACTATAGTTATCTAGGCTCTGTGATGTCTGTAGTTAAATGAGTTAAATTGCACATGAAATGTGGGTGTTTTGTTCTCTAAGAATTATCATCTCTTTGAATAAATGTACTATTTCCATACATGGCACAAAGAGAACAATAAAGAAAACACTTTCTTTAGGAATGAATAATATTGTCAATAAAATTGAAGTGTAAGGAAAATAAGTTATTTCACAAGGTAAATCTTAATCCTTTAGCACAAGTTTACTATATTGTACTTTTATTATATTTGAGATCCTGCCTAATTCTAAACTTTTCAGCTAGCTTATCATTGGAGTAGTCCCTAGGAGTTTTTCTTGAGAACCTACAATAATTTTCTATACATCAATGTTACCTTACATCTGATACCCATTTCATTCTTGCCATCCTTCCCACTATCTGGTAGCAGCTGGTTTAATTTAAAAAAAAATGGAGTGAATCCCATAGGTATATATATATTTGAATGTTTAGTCACAACGGATTGTTATTACGTTTGAGAAGATTAGGAGTCATGGCTTTGTTCGAAGAAGTATTTTAGTGAGTGTAGCCTTTGAGGAGTCAAAAGCCCATACCAATCTCAGAGTCACCTTTTCTGACTATGGGTAAGAATGTAGCTCTTAACTAATACTCAACCATCTGCCTGCATTCTACCATTCTTAATGCACTGACCATGATGAATTAAGCCTCTGAGACTCTAAAGAAGTCCACAGTTAAATGTTTTATCTTATAATAATTGCCTTGGTCAAGGTATCTCTTTCCAGTAATAGAACAGTGACTAACATAAGGAACTTCTTTATGTAATTGTTTTGTTTTCTAATGTGCTCTTATTTTTGTTTTATTTTTTGTTTTTTTTAAAAGTATTTTTAGTTCGTTTCAGGGTTTTGAGGTTTCATTTTAGACTTCAGGGATTTTTTGTTTGTTTGTTTGTTTTTTTAGTATTTTAATGATCTTAAAGTTGTTGATGTTGTTGTTGTTCTAGAATATTTATTTATAGTTGGGGGTTTAAATTTTGTTATTTCATACTTTTAAGGTTGCCAGGCAATGGTGGTCCACACCTTTAAACCCAGCACTTGGGATGAAGAGGTAGGTTATTTTTTAGTTCAAGGCCAGCCTGGTCTACAGATTGCGTTCCAGGACACTCAGAGACCCAGATAAAGAGATACACAGTCTTAAAAACTCCAAAAAAGAAACCAGGTTGGTGTTGGTGGAGCTAGCCTTTAATGCCAAAATAAAGAAAGACACAAAAACAAATACAAAAAAGAAAACAATTTTAGGAACATTTTTAGCTTCTTGTGTATTTTCTTTTTTTAGAATATTAGGGATTTTTTTTTTCAGGGATAGTAGGTTTTTCAGTAGTGTGTTTTTAAAATTTGTTTGTTTATTTTCAGGCTTCTCATTTTTTTTTCTGGTTTTGAAAGGATTTTAGTGTATTTGATCATTTCGGGGTTTTATTTAGTCTTTGTGATTTTATTTTTTAGTATTATAATATTTTTCTTAGTTTTCAGTGTTGTGTGTGCTCTTGAATATTTATTTAAAACTTAGGTGTTTTAATTTTGTTTTCTCATAGTTTTACAGATGCCAGGTAATGGTGGCCCATGACTTTAAATCAGCACTTGGGAGGAAGATGTAGGAGATATATGAGTTGGAGGCCAGCCTGTTCTACAGTGTGCCTTCCAGGAGAACTAGAGATACACAGAGACACCAAGTCTCCCAAAACTCAAAAGAGAAAAAAGAAACAGAGAGAGAGATACAGAGAGAGTGAGAGAGAGAGAGAGAGAGAGAGAGAGAGAGAGAGAGAGAGAGAGAGAGAGAGAGAGAGAGAGAGAAAGGAAGCAAGGAAGAAAGAAAGAAAGAAAGAAAGAAAGAAAGAAAGAAAGAAAGAAAGAAAGAAAGAAAGAAAGGAAGAAAGAAAGGAAGAAACAAACAAACAAACAAACAAACAAAGTAAAAGCAAACTAACAAACAAAAACAAAGAAGGAATGAGGAAGATTTGAACTTTAGGGCAATTTTTGGCTTCTTGTTTTCTTTTAGACTTTTAGTTATTTTTTGTTTTGTTTTTTATGTTTTTGGTTTTTTTTAGGTTTGTAGTGTTTTTAGAAGAGATTTTTAGAGTTTTTGTTTGTTTGTTTTTGACTTCTAATGTATTTTAAGTGTGGTTTTTTTTTGTTTTTTGTAGGGATTGTAGAGTTTTTAGTAGAGTGTCTTAGATGTATTTGTTATTTATTATTTTGTTTTCAGACTTCTGGTGTATATTTTATTTCTTTTTTCTTTCTGGTTTTGAAAAGGATTTTAGTGTGATTGAGCGTTTATGGTTTTATTTAGTCTTTGGTGTTTTATTACTAGTATTTTAATGCTATTTGGAATTCTTGGGTGTGTGTGTTCTTGAATATTAATTTAAAATTTTGGATTTTTTTTATGTGTGGTTTTCATAGTTTCACGATTGCCAAGTCATTGTGATCCATGTCTTTCACATATACTTGGGCAGAAGAGACAGGAAATATTTGAGTTCGAGGCCAGCCTGTTGTACAGAGTGCTATCCAGGAGAGCCAGACATACATAGAGAAAACAAGTTTCCCAAAACTCAAAAGAAAAAAAAAAAAAGAAAGAATGAAAATGAAGGAAGAAAGGAAGGTATGATGATAGAAAGAAAGAAAGAAAGAAAGAAAGAAAGAAAGAAAGAAAGAGGAAAGAAAGAAAGAACAAAAAAGAAAGAACGAAAGAAAGAAAGAAAGAAAGAAAGAAAGAAAGAAAGAAAGAAAGAAAGAAAGAAAGAAAGAAAGAATGAATGAAAGAAAGAAAGAAAGAGAAAAATGTAAGAAAGAAAAAACTAAGAAAAAAGGAAAGAAAGAAAGAAAAGTTTGGACTTTAAGGCCATTTTTGACTTCAAGTTTTCTTTTAGAATTTTAGTTTAGTTTAGTTTTTTTTTTATTGTTTGTAGGGTTTTAGGAAGAGAGCTTTAGAAGTGTTGTTTGTTCATTTTTTTGCTTCCAAGGTATATTTAATTTTTTTTAAATGAATTTTAATTTATATCAGAGTTTTGGGCTTTTATTTAGGCTTCAGGGATTTATTTTTATTTTATTTTTTTATTTTTTATTTCAATGGTCTTCTTAGGTTTTTGTTTCTTTGTTTGTTTGTTTATGTTCATGAATATTTATCTAAATTTGAGGGTTTTAATATTGGTATTTCATTGTTTTAAGGTTGTCAAGTAAAGATGGCCCATACTTTAACCCAGCACTTTTGAGAAAGAGGTAGGGGATTTATGAGTTTAATGCCAGCCTGTCTACAGAATGAGGTGTAGGACAACTATATATTGAATAGATATGGGGAGAGTGCTCATTCTTGTCCCTGATTTCAGTGGGTTAGCTTCAACTAATTTGATATTGGATGTAGATTTGCAGTAAAAAAGTAAAACACTTTTATTATGTTTAGGTATGGACCTTGAATTACTGATCTGTCCAATACTTTTAACATGAAGGGGAGTTGTATTTTGTCAAATGCTTTTTATGCATCTAAGGACATGATCATGTGACTTTTTCTTTGACTTTGTTTATATGGTGGATTATGTTAATGGATTTTCATATAGTAAACCAACTTTGCATTCCAGGAAAAACCATTGTTAACCATATCATCTGTGGCATCTTCAGGATTATGTGGAGCAATCTGAATATTGTTTCACAACAATGGGTGGGTGCGTGTCTATTACTTTGACAGCCCTTGAATTTTGTGTTCAACCATCCATGTCTGGACACTAAGTTGGAACCACACTTTTGATGATGAATGTCCTTAAAATGCCATATGCTATTCCAGTCTCTCCTTTTTCTCTGTAGCCCTCAAACCTCACTGGAGGATTGTTATATTGATGAGCAGGAGAATGCCCAAAGCCTCTTTGTCCACATTGTGTAAATAAGATATCTCTTTAAGCAAAGTGGCAGACCTGTTTGACCAGAAGCTAAATCCAGAGGTCCTGTGGATAAAGACATAAGTATAGAGACCCCACAAAATGCGAATGGACTGTCTGAAGTTCTCTTCACCAGAGGTGGAGTTTGAAGTTCCCAATACCCATAAAGAGTATGTGTGAGAAAAGAATGGACAATGTGGGCATTATTGAAGGCCTCATATCGAGACCCTGAATGCTCCCAAAAGAAGTCAGAGATATATGACTGGGGATTAGATGGTCAAAGGTGAGGTCCATGAGTCTTGCAAAAGGACCTGGGAAAGAAATTAGACTCCAAAAGGCATGGAGAAAATCGAGGACTTCCAGAGTCAAAGTGGGAATATTTGAAGACTTCCTGGGAAGGGGAGTAGAAATTTGAGACCCCTTTATAAAGGTAAACTAACAAGATTCTTTGAGTAGAGTTGAAAGTTTGCATACATTTTCCTTGACATGAGTTCAGTGTCCTAACCTACTTCATTCAGTGGGGCACATTCCAGGTACTACATGATCTGGTTCTAGCTCCTCATCATAGACCATCTGTCCACTGCAGTAAATGTGCTGCTGGGTCAGTCAAGAAGCTGGATCAAAAATCTTGATTTAAAATTTTGATGAGAAACCTATGCTGGTTCTCCTTACCAAGCATATGTTCGGCTGCTAGGTCTAGGTAAGGATGATGGGGGACATCTCATTTTGGTTTCTGCCTTGAGGCTGTGAGCTTCAACTGGGCTGTACTTGTTATGCATGTACTTGCTATGCTTGAGCTTTGCTACTTTAAGTCTAGGTGGTGGTCTGGGGGTCTCTTCAGATGAATTGATACATTTCAGGACCTAAAGTTTTGGTGGAGAACATCTGAGGTCCCTGCCTCAGAGGAGAAAAATTTGAGGTCCTCATTGGCTAGAGAGGCATATTTGAAGATTACTTGGGAAAAATGAGATCTGAGCACCATTGATAAATACAGTAGATTTGGAATCACTTTGGTCACAATAGAAGGATCTGGGGCCCAGTTAATATTAAATAGAGATAGTAAATTCACTCACACAGGTCATACTTAGAAGGTCTGAAGGACCCTTTGGATATTGGTGGACAGGATTTCTTTATTACAACAGGCAGTTCTGAGATAATTTGGTATATAAGAATAGTCGGGCTACAATTAGGGAGAGGGGATAGTCTAAATGCCAATTCAGTCAAAAGGATACACATAGTGCTTTGGGTAGGTAGAGGTAAACCCAGGTTCCCTGTGTGCAGAAGAGGAATTATCTCTGCTCCTCTGGGTGCAGGTGATAAATCTCAGATGCTCTAAAGTAGAAGGATGATATAGGAGCTCCCCAGGATTATATAGAATAGCCTCAGCCTCTCTCAGTTGTATACCTGCAGCCCTATTGAGCAGAAGTTGAAGGTTGATTGATATCTTAAGAATTATAGGCATTTTTGGGTTCTTATTCCTCTATTAGCTCCAAACTTGCAATCACAATCTAGGATACAGATCTTCTGAATGTCCATAATAGTCATAGCAGCAGTCTTAGCAGTTTTCTAATAGGTGACAATTCAGTTGTCTCTGGCTCAGTGCTTTCCAAAAATATATGTCCTTCTAGATGTTCTTCTGCATGAAGCACAGACCATTTCCAGCTAAGAAATCAGAATAAATATATTAATCTGATGTGCCCTTGCCATGATAATCTTCTATTTGGGCCATCATGCCTGAATTCTCTGAGATTCCTTCAGTCAGAACATTGCCTCCCAGGCCACAGAAGTTAGAAGCTGTTGGTAGGAGTTCCTCTATGAAGGTAGTGAATCTGTGGGATTTCCTTGATTCCACAGGCCAAGTGTGGAGCATTCTTTGTTGAGAATGATTAAATCTTTCTATGTAATATTTGGGAGGATATGCGCATCCTTGGAGTTAAATAGGACTGTTGTGCCCTTCCACAAAGGGGTAATGTTGTCCTTCTTTAAATAAGAGTTTTGAAGAACCCAGATCACAAGCAGAATTTCTAAGAAAATTGTGTAATGGTGAAGTTCTGTACCTGTCTTAGTCAGGGTTTCTATTCCTGCACAAATATCATGACCAAGAAACAAGTTGGGGAGGAAAGAGTTTATTCAGTTTACACTTCCATACTGCTGTTCATCACCAAGGAAGTTCAGAACTGGAACTCAAGCAGGTCAGAAATCAGGAGCTGATTCAGAGGCCTTGGAGGGATGTTCTTTACTGGCTTGCTTCCTCTGGTTTGCTCAGCCTGCTCTCTTATAGAACCCAGACTACAAGCCCAGAGATGATCCCACACACAAGGGGACTTTCCCCCTTGGTCACTAATTGAGAAAATGCCTTACAGTTAGTTGGATCTCATGGAGGCATTTCCTCAACTGAAGCTCCTTTCTCTGTGATAACTCCAGCTGTGTCATGTTGTCACAAAACCAGCCAGTACAATTGACCCCTTGTCAATTTGACACACAAACACATCTCTAGTAAGCCTCAACCCTTACATTCTTATTCATCCTCAAGGTCTAAATATCTTTAAATGTCCCTCAGTTTTTACATATTCTTAAAATTTCAATCTCTTTAAAATATCCATCTCTTTTAAAATCCAAAGATTTTTACAATTAAAAGTCTCTTAACTGTGGTCTCCACTAAAATAGTTTCTTCCTTCAAGAGGGAAAATATCAAGGCACAGTCACAATCAAAAGCAAAAATCAATCTCCAACCATCCAATTTCTGGGATTCAACTCACAATCTTCTGGGCCCCTCCAAGGGCTTGGGTCACTTCTTCAACCATGCCCTTTGTAGCACACACATCGTCCTCTAGACTCCAGATGCCTGTATTCCACTGCTGCTGCTGCTCCTGGTGGTCATCTCAGGGTACTGGCATCTCCAAAACACTGCATGACCCCTTCAGTCCTGGGCCGTCAATTGCAACTGAGGCGCATCTTCACCAATGGCTTCCATGGCCTCTCACAGTGCCAAGCCTCAGCTGTTCTGCATGACCGCTTCATGCCTTCAAACCCAGTACCACCTGGGTGACTCTTACACATTACCAAGTCCAGCCACAGCACAAGGTACAAACTTGGCTATCTCTGGAACACAACCTCTGTGTTCTCAAAAAAAAAAAAAAAAAAAAAAAAAAACACTTCCCAGAAGATATCGCCTCAATGATGCTGGTCTCTTCTCAATCACTGCTAATTTCTTAGCTCCAGATAACCAGCATCAATAGTCCTAATAATGCAAAGTTTTTGCTTTAGTTGTTCAGGTATCTTGTTAAACACAGCTGATTCTTTGGCCCCAGCTAAGCAGAACTACAGAATTTCACAATCAAAAACAGCAATGGCCCTGAAAATCTCTTTAATTTTCCCTCTGAAATTTCACAAGCCAGACCTCCATCTTCTACAGTTTTCAAAATTATCTTTCAAGCTCCTACACAATATCAGACAGAGCTACTAACAATGAATGGATCTTCAAGCCTAAAGGTCCAAAGTCCTTACACAGAATTCCTCAAAACATGGTCAGGTTGTCACAGGAATAAACCACTATGCTGGTACCAATTTTTAAGTAGGACTGTTGTGCCCTTCCGAAAAAGGATAATGTTGTCATTCATGTGAATAAGAGTTTTGAAGCACCCAGATCATAAGTAAAATTTCTAAGAAAATTGTGTAAAGGTGAAGTTCTGTACCTATTTGTGAGAGTAGTAATATCTCTGTCTTTTGTTTAATAAAAATATAAAGACCATTTTCCATTCGACAAAACATAAAGGCCCTTTGAAGCAGAGGAAGATCCAGTACTACTTGATCAGCTTCAAATCTTTTCTTTGTGTAGAATATTCATATTCTATATGGACTTCCTTGTGTAAGTTCAGGCAGCAAATCTTGCATTATTATAACAGTTTTCAATGGATATCTTTACTTAATGAAACTTTTGGTCAAATGAGGTAAGTACAAGGTCCCTTTCTTCAGAGAAAGAATGCCTAGCCTAAATGTAGCAGAAAGAAGGTTGGAAATAAACCCAGAGTGTTGGGAATACCGCAGAAACACCAAGTCAATAGGACAAGATCTATTGATACTTTACAACAGAGGGTAGGCCTGAATCTCCCTTGACAAAAGTGGAATTTCAGACCAAAGTAGAAATTAGGAGAAAGTTTTTTTGCCCTGTAGACAGATGTGGAATAGGAAATATTTATGTGTAAATGTGTAGTGTCTGAGACTCCCATAGGCACAGGGAGGGGCACTGGAGCTCTGGTATGACAGGATGAAATTTACAGACCTCTTGGACAGAGGGTGTGAATTTGAGGACCACTGGAACAAAAGGAGTCATTCTGATTTTCCTTTCAGATAAGGAGTTAGATGTGAGACACAGTTAAGTGGAATTTTTGTGCCCTCCATCAGATAGAGAATAGGTTGGAATCCTTCCTCGTCAGAGAGTGAAATTATTGAAGACATTTTGGACTGGAAGTGGAGTTTGGGGCCTGGGGCATGTACAGATGATCTCAGACTCTGTCAGTCTTATAAGATATATATTGGACCCTCTTATATGCAGAGGGTGCATTTGATAGATAATGGACAGAAATTGGTGTTCTAAGAATTGATGTTTAGGAGTAGAAGATTAAAGCAGTCTTAGAGTCTGTTTAAAGTCCCAAATTTCTTTAAGGATAAAGGAGTGACCTCTCCTACCTTGAGCAGGGGAGGTGGAACTGCATCACAGCTTAGAATATTCCCATCCTCAGATCCACCATAGTAGGCCTGGCAGCAATTCAAGCATTATTCATCAGTCATGATTATAAGTCTCTAAGTGATCTTAAAGCTTATCATCAATTATAGTGGTGTGTGCATGTAGGATGGTACAAAGGATAGATGACCTAAGTTTTGAGTCTCTTGTTAACACAGATTAGAATTTAGTTAAGTCTCTTTGGTCACACATACATCTTCTTAGAGGTCATCATTAGAGGGAAATGATCTAAAGATCACCATGTGAGGGTTATATTTGAGGACCATATGTAAGTAGGGAATGCTCTGAGGAACCTTTGATCATGATCCCCTTGGGAAAAATGAAACTTCTGAGATTTCAATACTAAAATCCAGTTATTCTATTGACTTACCTTAGATGGAGAGGGAAGTTTTAGGGTATTATTTGTAAGTGCAAAAAGGCCGGAGAGCCACCTTTCCTAGGGGAAGTTCTGATCATCTTTCATAAAAATGGGATAGTGTGAGAATTCTGGAAAATAGGATAATTTGAGGAGCCAATTTTCATAAGTTCAACTTCTGAGGTCATTCTGCACTACTTGACTTAAAAATGCCTGGCCAAGCTTAAGCAAAAGCAAGATCTGATTCTAGATTCTACAGAGGGAATGACATAAGGCTTATTTTGCCAGGGCCTCTTTAGTCTGAAGGGAAATGACTTTATCCCACTTTAAAAGAAACAGAAATTGTGAGGGTCTTTCTACTAAGTCAGTACTTTAGACCACCTTGGGCAAATGGGGGAAAGTCTGCAGCAGGCTCAGTCATATGAAGGAGGCCTGTCATCTCTTTGGTCATTTGGGCATTTCTGGCCATCCAGGTCAGAAAGGAAACCTTAAGACCTCTAAGAGGAATAGAATTGAGGTCTCTATTGATAGAAGTGGTTTCTCTGAGGAAATCCTTCTCAGAGGTTTTAAATTTTCCTCGAGAAAAAAAGAAAAAAAAAAGAAAAAAAAAGAACATCTGAATGACTTTTTACTTCATAGGTTGAACTGCAGCCATCTATTTCAGAAGATTTAGCATTATACCACTTTGAAATGAAAGCGTGTGCCTAAATTTCCGTTGTACAAAGAAAATAGAATGTACTAATCTTCCTTGGCAAAGTATGTATATTAAATTTCTTTATTGAACCTTTACCAAACCTGCAGTTTACCTTGGACTGGAGGAGACATTTGGACATCATTTATTAGGAAAAAAGTCTGAAGCACACTCCATAATATTGTTGTATTGGTCTACTCACATTAAATGAATGGCTACACTTCATTTGTACAAACTGATATGATCTGAAGTTCTCTCTGCTTGAATGGGAAGTTCGGATGCCTCCTTAATTAAAGGGAGGAGTGAGTGCCCTTGGGAACAGAGGAGGTTTTGAGGTCCACGTGCTAGAAGAGATGATCAGAGTGTGAAAAATTCTGTAATAGTCTGAGCCCAAATTAAATTGATTACCATAACTAATGAGGTCCCATTGCCTCACCTTCTATCTTTAGTTCTTCACAGTCTAGGGTTTCCACATTTTAACTGAATCTGCATGTGACACTGTATCAATACCAGAATAAATAAACCATTTAGGTGGGTGTGCCCAGTATGATTATCTCCTACAAGTTATGCTCAACTAGCCAGAATTGAGTCATCTCACACCTTGTCAGGTGACTTTACTCAAGGAAGTGGCATGGGATTATAAGATTTGCTTTCTCTTTTGATTTCTGTTCACTCTAAGCAGAGGGAGCAATTCTCCTTAGTCAGATGTGAAATATTCCATGTACCCTTACCCCTAGGGGTATAATAAGAGCTCATTGGGTAAAAGGGGATAACTTTGGAAGGCCTCAGTTATCAGAGGAAGAAAAGTATTAGCGTTTGGGGAAGGAGAAAGATAGTAGACCTATTGGACAGAAGAGGAATATCCATTTACTTTTTGTAGAGCAGGATGTTCCAGACACTCCATTCCTCCATGTCTTCTGATAACTCTAGAAAATATTTTTTAATTGGTCATGTTATTTACATTTCAAGTGTTGTCCACTTTCCTGGTTTCCCCTTCACAAACACCATACCACCATTCACCTCATCCTGCATCTATGAGGGTGCATCCCAATCTACTCTTGGGATCAATCATCCCACCTACTCTTGCCTCATGACACTAGCATCCCCCTATGCTGGGACATTGAGCTTCCACAGGACCAAGGGCCTCCCCACCCACTGATGCCAGATAAGGTAATCCTCTTTTACATATGCAACTGAAGCCATGGGTCCCTCCATGGGTATTCTTTGGTTGGCCATCTAGTCCCTGGGACCTCTGGGGTTGGGGTTGGTTAGTTGATATTATTGTTCATCCTCTGGGGTTGCCATCCTCTTAATCTCCTTCAGTTCTTTCCCTAACTGTTGCATTAGAGTCCCCACGCTCAGTCAATGGTTGGGAGCAACATCCACATCTCTATTGTTCAGGTGCTAGCAGAGACTCTTGGAAGATATCCATGCTAGTCTCCTGTCTGCAAGTACTTCTTGGCATTAGTAGTAGTGTCTGGGTTTGGTGTCTGAAGATAGGAAGGATCCCTAGGTGGGACAGTCTCTGGATGGCCTTTCCTTCAGTCTCTGCTCCACTCTTTGTCCCTACATTCCCTTTAGACAGGAAAAATATTGGGTTAAAAAATTGAGATGGAGCTGGAGAAAATACACAAGGAGATAAAGGAGGCTGTAACCCTATAGGAGGAACAACAATAGGAACTAACCTGTACCCCCACCCCAGAGCTGTGTCTCTAGTTGCATATGTAGCAGAGGATGGCCTAGTCGGCCTTCAATGGGAGGGTAGCCTATTGTATCTTTAAGTAGGGAACACATCCAGGGATTTTGAGCAGACTTGTCAGAAGACACCTCAGATTGCTGTCAAGAGTGCAGTGGAGTCCCCAGAAATAAGAATTTTCTAGAGTTCTCTGAAGATGTGGGTGCCTGGAATGCCTGGACCATCCTCCCCTACAGAAGGTAAACAGGGATATACCCAACAAAGGGGAGATAGAACCTATAGAGACCATATGCAGTGGATAAGCATGACATGTGGTTGAGGGATGGGGCCACCCACACGTCTCAATATTTTTTAATCTAATTTTACTTTATTTAAGGCACTTTTATTAGACATTTTCTTCATTTGCATTTCAAACCCTATCCCCAAAACTCCCTTTACCCTCTGCCTGATCCTCAACCCACCCACTCCTACTTCGTAGCCCTGGCTTTCCCCTGTATTGGGGCATATGATCTTCACAAGACCAAGGACCTCTACTCCTATTGATGGCCGAATAAGCTCTGCTAGCACGTGACCAATAGAGAGGTGGATGCTTGCACCCAACCATCGACTGAGCATGGGGACTCTAATGCAATAATAACATGTGCTTCTTTGACTTTTAAGGTTCTAGACCTACTTTATATAAACTAGTTGGTGTCGAATCAACTCCCTGTATCTGAAGTGCACAAAGTGTTTCTTATTGTATTTATTATTCTGATGATCTGACCTCATGACCTCTCTCCAAAGAAAATGGAAATGGGACATATCTCAATATCCTTTATGTAGAATTGAAAAGTCTAGGACTTTTCTTGTCACTAGGGGAATGTCTCAGGCACTCTTCTTGAGAAGGGATAGGGATACAGTTACTATGTGCACAAAGGGACAGTCCAGAAAACTGTTGAAAAGGAAGGTCCATGGGCTGGAGAGATGGCTCAGCAGTTAAGAGCACTGAGTGTTCTTCCTGGGGTCCTGAGTTCAAGTCCTAGCAACCTCATGGTGGCTCACAACTATCTATAGTGGGATCATTTGCCCTCTTCTGGTGTGTCTGATGACAGTAACAGTGTACTCACATAAAATAAATAAATAAATCTTAAAAAAAATAAAAAATAAAACAAAAAGGAAGGTCCAACAGTCTCTTGGCTAGATGGTGTAGGTTCTAGATGTAGTTAGGCTGATTGAGAAAGTCTTGTTATTTCTCCTGGCACCATCTTCTGGGAACTAGAAGACACCATCTCATGGAGCCTGCTTTAATTTTTCCTTCTTATTTATATTTGCTAACCCCACCCTGGTGTGTGTGTGTGTGTGTGTGTGTGTGTGTGTGTGTGTGTGTGTGTGTGAAAGAGAGAGAGAGAGATGGGGGTGTTGGTATCAGTGGCATGGGTGTAATGTATTTTCATGTTTGTAGGTGCATGTATTTTTGGTTGTATGGGCATATATGTACATGTGCATGTAGAGAACAAATGTTAAGAGACCACATGCTGCTTTCTTTTAATAAATCTACACTTTATTTGCTGAAGCAGGGTTTGTCTTGTCTAGCTAGCTAGATTGTTTCTAGAGGTGAGCAGCGACACTCGCTTACCATTGGATACTGGAGATCTGAACTCTTGTCCTCACATTTGTGTGGCAAGTGTAATTTCCCGCCAACCATCTCCCAGCCCCTATTATTAATTTTTAAAATGTTATTAGGAATTGGTTTATTTCCTTTATTTCTTTCTCACAAATCTCTTTATTGGCATAAAGGGAAGCTGCTGATTTTTAAATATTGATTTTTGTATCATACCACTTTTCTGAGTTGTCTGCTGAAGACTTTTAAACACAGGATTATATTTTCTGCAAATAGAGATAATTTTATTTCTTCCTTTTTTATTTGTAACCCTTGTTGGACTTAATTTGGTACAGCAACGTTTAAATATGTGCATAGGTTTGGGAAAAAGTAAACTTATTATGGGGCCTAGCTGTCCTAGTCCTCAATAAATACTCAAAAGACCCATCACATATGTGTATGTGTGTGTGTGTATGTGTGTATGTGTGTATGTATGTATGTATGTATGTATGTATGTATGTATGTATGTATGTATGTATATATATATGATGGAATTTTAGTCAACTGCAAAGAAAAAGAAGGAATTAACATAGGTTTTCTATCCAATGTGCACTTGAGATTTAATTTTTGTATGGTTTCATGTATGTGTATGGTTGTGTGGAAGTGGCTCATTAAACTAGAAAATGAAGCATAAGAGGGGAAGATAAATCTTTAGAAGAAAAACAGAATAGCATGATAGAATACATATCATATGAAACAAAGCCCTGTATAACAATTTAGTATTTACTATTTTTTTAATTTAAAATAAATGAACAAACAAACAAACAAACGTTTTAGTGATATTTCGGCTTCATGTGTATTCTTTTTAGATTTCTATGGTATTTTAAAAGGATTTGTAGAGTTTTTTAAAAAGTGATTTAGAGTTTTTTTTTTTTTCAGGCTTCTATTGTATTTTTAGTGTTTTTTTTTTTTTTTTAATGGTTTTAGTGCATTTAAATGCTTGGGTTTTAAGCTTTAATTGACTTCAGCCTTTTCCTGGTTGATCAGATAAAATGCATGGGATTATTTCGAAATATTTATATCTGTTGAGAAATTGAGAGAAACTAATATTAAAAGATACAAAGAAATAAAGAAAAAGAAAAAAAAGACGAAGAGAGTGTGAGAGAGTGATAGGAAGGAATGTAGGAAGGAAGGAAGGAGGGAAGGAAGGAAAGAAGGAAGGAAGGAAGGAAGGATGGAAGAGTGAGAGAGAGAAAGAAAGAAAGAAACAAAGAAAGAAACAAAGAAAGAAACAAAGAAAGAAACAAAGAAAGAAACAAAGAAAGAAACAAAGAAAGAAACAAAGAAAGAAACAAAGAAAGAAGCATAGAAAGAAACAAATAGAGAAAAGGAAAAAGAGAAAAAGAGACATAGATAAAAACATAGGTAAAAAGACAGAATTTATAAAATATACAAAATTAATTAAAAATAAATGAACAAAAAAACAAAGAAACGTTTTAGGGATATTTCAGCTTCATGTGCATTCTTTTTAGATTTCTATGGTATTTTAAAAGGATTTGCAGAGTTTTTAGAAAAGTCATTTAGAGTTTCTTTTTTTTCAGGCTTCTATTGTATATTTTGTTTGTTTTTTTTGGTGTTTTTTTGTGTTTTTTTTTGTTTGTTTTGTTTTGTTTTGTTTTTTGTTTGTTTGTTTATTTACTTGGAGTTCATTGAGGCCTCCACAGGGAGCTTGAAGTCAACCAGAGATATACATAGTTACCCAAACTCCAAAATTCAAGAGAGATAGAGAGAACAAGAGAGAGAGAGAGACAGAGACAGAGACAGAGAAAGAGAGAGACAGAGAGAGACAGAGAGAGAGACAGAGAGACAGAGAGAGACAGAAAGAAACAGAAAGAGAAGGAGAGACAGAGAGACAGAAACAGAGACAGTGAGAGAGAAATTTAGAAATAAATAAAAAAAACAAAAAAAGAAAGAAGGAAGAAAGAAAACAAACAAACAAACAAACAAAAAAAGAGAAAGAAAAAAAGAAAAAAGATAAAAAAGAAAGAAAGAAATACTATACGTAAGAAAGTTAGTCTATGGAAATTTTTGGATTTTTTAAAGGTTTTTAAGCGTTTTTAGAAGGGTCTTTTATAGTTTTTTAAAAATTTATTTGTATGAATAGTGTTTTTTAAAAGATTTTGGAGGCTGTTTTTGGATTTACTGTTATATTTTAGTGTTTTACTATGTGTTTGTTAGTGTGTGTGTGTTCTTAAGCATTTTTAAAAATTTTAAGGATTTATTTTCTACATTAAGAATTTTTGGGTTGCCAGTTTATGGTGTCCCATGCCTTTTATTTAAGAACTTTAGAGGCAGAAGTCTTGAATTTCAGAGTTCATTGTCAGGCAGGTCTAGTGAAAGTTCCAGGACAGCCAGGGATACATAGAAAAACCCTGTCTACAAAAAAATCAAAGAAAAAAAAAAAAGAGATGTTCAGTACTATTTTGGATTCTTGAATATATATATATATATATACTTTAAAGAATTTTAAGGTTTTATGGTTTTTTTTTAAAGATTTTTAGAATAGCGATTAGAGGATTTTGGCTTTAAGTATTTTAGTATATTTTTAGTGTTTTCTTCTTTGTTTATTATGAATTTTAACCTTTTTTCTTGATTTTCAGTTCTTATTAGGGTTTAGTTCCTTTTTTTAAAGTTTTACTGTTTTATTTGATTGTGTGTGTGTTGTGTGTGTGTGTTTTAAGTATTTTCTTAAAATTTTTAGGTTTATACTTTGGGAGTTTAAGAGTTTTAGTGTTGCCAGGCAGTGATGATCCATGCCTTCAATCCCACATTTGGTAGGCATAGGCAGGTGGATTTCTAATTGAAGGCCAGTCTGGTGTAAAGAGTGATTTCCAGGACCTCCAGGGTATTCACAGGGAATCCCAATCTCCAAAATCCAAGCAAGAAAAAGAGATAGAAAGAAAGGAAGGAAGGAAGGAAGGAAGGAAGGAAGAAAGGAAGGAAGGAAGGAAGGAAGGAAGAAAGACTGAAAGACTGAAAGAAAGAAAGAAAGAGAGAGAGAGAGAGAGAGAGAGAGAGAAAGAAAGAAAGAAAGAAAGAAAGAAAGAAAGAAAGAAAGAAAGAAAGAAAGAAAGAAAGAAAGAAAGAAAGAGAGGAAGAGAGGAAGAGAGGAAGGGAGAAAGAGACAAAGATAAAAACATTGGGAAAAAGACTGCATTTATAAAATATACAAAATTAATTAAAAATAAATAAATATACAAACAAAAATGTGTTAGGGATATTTCGGCTTCATGGGTATTCTTATTAGATTTCTATGGTATATTAAAAGGATTTGTAGAGTTTATTGAATATTGATTGAGAGTTTCTTGTTTTTCAGGCTTCTAATGTATTTTTAGTGTTTTCTTTCTTTTTAATGATTTTAGAGTATTTAAGTGTTTAAGTTTTAATTTAAGCTTTAATTGACTTAAGTTTTGTCCATGATGATTTAATAGGATGCATGTGATCATTTCGATATATGTATATCTCTTGAGACAGAGGGAGAAAGTAGTACAGAAAGAAACAAAGGAATAAAGAAATAGAATGAGAGAGAGAGAGAGTGAGATAGAGTGAGAGGAAGGAACGATTGAAGGAAGGATGAATGAAGGAATGAAAGAAAGAAGGAGGGAAGAGTGAAAAAAATGATAGAAAAATAGAAAAAAAAAGAAAAGAAATTAATAAATAGAGGACATAGAGATAAAGTTAAAAATTAAGGAAAGAAAGAAGGAAATAAAGAGAGAGAGAAGGAAGGAAGGAAGGAAGGAAGGAAGGAAAGAAAGAAAGAGAGAGAGAGAGAGAAAGGAAGGGAAAAAGAAAGAGACATAGATAAAAACATAGGTAAAAAGACAGAATTTATAAAATATACAAAATTAAATAAAAATTAATTAAAAATAAAACAAACAAACATTTTAGTGATATTTAGGCTTCATGTGTATTCTTTTTAGATTTCTATGGCATTTTAAAAGGATTTTTAGAGCTTTTATAAAAGTGATTTAGAGTTTCTTTTTTTTTCAGGCTTCTATTGTATTTTTAGTGTTTGTTTTTTTTTTTTAATGATTGTAGTGCATTTAAATGTTTGGGTTTTAATTTAAGCTTTAATTGACTTCAGCCTTTTCAGGGGGGATCAGATAAAATGCATGGGATTATATAAAAATATTTATATCTGTTGAGAAATTGAGAGAAAGGAATACACAAAGAAACAAAGAAATAAAGAAAAAGAAAAAAAAAGACGGAGAGAGTGAAAGACAGTGATAGGAATGAAAGAAGGATGGAAGGAAAGAAGGAAGGATGAAGGAAGTAGGAAAGAGGGAAGAGAGGAAAGAAGGGAGAGTGAGGAAAAGATAGAAAAATAGAAAAAAACAAATAAAGACAAGAAATAAAGAAAAAGGGAGACAGAGAGATAAAGTAAGGAAGAAAGGAGGAAAGAGAAAGAAAGAAAGAAAGAAAGAAAGAAAGAAAGAAAGAAAGAAAGAAAGAAAGAAAGAAAGAAAGAAAGAAAGAAAGAAAGAAACAAAGAAAGAAACAAAGAAAGAAAGAAAGAAAGAAACAAAGAAACAAAGAAAGAAAGAAAGAAAGGAAGAAACAAAGAAACAAAGAAAGAAAAAAGAAAGACAGACAGAATTTAAAAAATAAATACTAATTATTCATAAATAAATAGACAAAAATAAATAAACAATAATAATTAATAAATAATAAATAAATAAATAAATATCTTAGGCATGTTTCGGCTTCTTGTGTATTCTTTTCAGATATCTTGAGTATTTCAAAAATTTTGTAGAGATTTAGTTTAGTGATTTCAGTTTCTTGGTTTTCAGGCTTCTAATTTATTTTTTTGTCTTTGTTCTATTCTGTTTTGTTTGTTGTTTTTTAATGATAATATTGTATTTTAGGGTTTTGGTTTTAATTTATGTTTTAACTGACTTCATTTTTTGAAGTATTTTACTGTATTTCTTATGGTTTTGTTGTTGTTGTTGTAATTTTTGTTGTTCTCTTTTTTCCAAAAAAATTTAGGGTTTTATATTTGGAGTTTCATTGTTTTGGTTTTGCCAGGCAGTGTTGACCATGCCTTTAATGCCAACTATTGACAGGCAGATATAAATGATTTTTTTTTTTTTTTTTACTTAGAGTTCAGCATGGTCTCTATAGGAAGCTGGAGGACAGTAAGAGATACACAGAAAAATCCAATCTAAAAGAATGAAATAAAAAAAAAAAAAAAACGAGGGAGAGAGGGAAAGAGAGACAGAGAGAGAAACATACAGAGAGAGAGAGAGAGAGAGAGAAAGTTAGAAATAAAAAAAACAAACAAGGAAAGAGTAAGAAAAATGAAAGAGAGGGAGATAGGAAGGAAGGAAGGAAGGAAGGAAGGAAGGAAGGAAGGAAGGAAGGAAGGAAGGAAGGAAGGAAGGGAGGGAGGGAGGGAGGGAGGGAGGGAGGGAGGGAGGGAGGGAGGAAGAAGGAAGTTAGGACGGAGGAGAGAGAGAGAAAGAAAACAGAAAGAAAGACAGACAGACAGACAGACAGACAGACTGAAAGAAAGAAAGAAAGAAAGAAAGAAAGAAAGAAAGAAAGAAAGAAAGAAAGAAAGAAAGAAAAAGAAAGAAAGGCAGAATTAAAAAAAAAATACATAATTATTCATAAATAAATAAATAAATGATTGAATGAATGAATGAATGAATGAATGAATGAATATCTTAGGCATATTTCGTTTTCTTGTGTATTCTTTTCAGATTTCTAGAGCATTTTAAAAGTTTTGTAGAGACTTTCGTATAGTGATTTAGAGTTTCTTGGTTTTCGGGCTTCTAATGTATTTTTTTTCTTTTTCTATTTTGTTTTGTTTGATTTTTTAAATGATGTTAGTATATTTTTAGGCCGATAGATGTATGTGATTTTTTTTTAATTAGAGTTCAGCATGGTTTCTATAGTAATCTAAAGGACTTGTTTTTTCTTTGTTACTTTGTTTCTTTCTTTCTTTATTTCTTCCTTTATTCCTTCCTTCCTTCCTTCCTTTCTTTCGTTTGTCCGTTCTTTCTTTCTTTCTTTCTTTCTTTCTTTCTTTCTTTCTTTCTTTCTTTCTTTCTTTCTTTTTCATTCTATCTTCCTTCCTTCCTTCCTTCATTGTTTCTTTGTTTCTTTCTTGTTTTTTCTTCTTTCTTTGTTTTTTTCTTCTTTCTTTCTTTCTTTCTTTCTTTCTTTCTTTCTTTCTTTCTTTCTTTCTTTCTTTCTTTCTTTCTATCTGTCTGTCTTTCTACCTTTCTTCCTATCTTCTTTCCTTCCTTCCTTTTCTTTTTTTTCTTTCTTTCTTTCATTCTCTCTTTCTATCTCTTTCTCTCTTTCTTTGTTTCTTTCTTTCTTTCTTTCTTTCTTTCTTTTTCATTCTATCTTCCTCCTTCTTCTTTCTTTCTGTGTTTCTTTCTACTTTCTTTCTTCTTTCTTTCTTTGTTTCTTCTTTCTTTCTTTGTTTCTTTTTTGTTTCATTCTTTCTTTCTTCCTGTCTGTCTATCTGTCTGTCTTTCTACCTTTCTTTCTTCCTTCCTTCCTTTCTTTATTTCTTTCATTCCCTTTCTCTCTCTCTCTCTCTCTTTCTTTCTTTCTTCCTGTTTGTCTGTCTTCCTTCCTTCTTTCCTTCCTTCCTTTGTTTCTTTTTTCTTTGTTT
>NW_028227312.1:933443-938443 GCF_978045245.1 Mus caroli | reverse complement strand
TTCCTTCTTCCTGTTTGTCTGTCTTCCTTCCTTCATTCTTTCCTTCCTTCCTTTGTTTCTTTTTTCTTTATTTGTTTTTTGTTTCTTTTCTCCTCTCTTTTTTTCATTCTTGCTTTCTTTCTTTCTTTTTTTTCTTTCTTTGTCTTTCTTCTTGTCTCTTTGTAAGTCTGTCTTCCTTCCTTCCTTCCTTCATTTTCTCCTTCTTCTTTCTTTTCTTTGTTTCTTTCTTTGTTTCTTTCTTTGTTTCTTTCTTTGTTTCTTTCTTTGTTTCTTTCTTTGTTTCTTTGTTTCTTTCTCTCTTTCTTTCTTTCTTTCTTTCTTTCTTTCTTTCTTTCTTTCTTTCTTTCTTTCTTTCTTTCTTCCTGTCTTTCTTCCTGTCTTTCTATCTGTCTCTCTTTCTACCTTTCTTCCTACCTTCTTTCCTTCTTTCCTTCCTTTTCTTTTTTTCTTTCTTTCTTTAATTCTCTCTTTCTTTCTATCTTTCTTTCTTTCTCTCTTTGATTCTTTCTTTTTCATTCTATCTTCCTCCTTCCTTCTTTCTTTCTTTGTTTCTTTCTTCTTTCTTTCTTTGTTTCTTCTTTCTTTCTTTGTTTCTTTCTTTATTTCTTACTTTCTTCCTGTCTGTCTATCTCTCTGTCTTTCTACCTTCCTTCCTTCCTTCCTTCCTTCTTTTCTTTTTTTTTCTTTCTTTCATTCTCTCTTTCTTTTTTTCTCTCTTTCTTTTTCATTCTATTATCCTCCTTCCTTCTTTCTTTCTTTGTTTCTTTCTTCTTTCTTTCTTTGTTTCTTTCTTTCTTTCTTGTGTGTCTATCTGTATGTCTTTCTTCCTTCCTTCCTTTTTTTATTTCTTTCATTCCCTCTTTCTTTCTCTCTCTCTTTCTTTCTTTCTTTCTTTGTTTCTTTCTTTCTTTCTTCCTTTTTGTCTGTCTTCCTTCCTTCCTTCCTTCCTTCTTTCCTTCCTTCTTCCTTTCTTCCTTCCTTTCTTTGTTTCTTTTTTCTCTGTTTGTTGTTTGTTTCTTTTCTTCTATCTTTCTTCTTTCTTTCTTTCTTTCTTTCTTTCTTTCTTTCTTTCTTTCTTTCTTTCTTTCTTTCTTTCTCTTTCTTCCTGTCTCTCTGTCTTCCTTCCTTCCATAATTTTTCCTTCTTCCTTCTTTTCTTTGTTTCTTTCATTGTTTCTTTCTTTCATTCTTTCTTTGTTTTTTGTTTGTTTGATTGTTTCTTTCATTCTTCTTTATTTCTTCCTCTCTCTTTCTATCTATCTTTCTTTCTTTCTTTCTTCTTCTTTTTTTTCTTTCTTTCCTCTATCTTCCTTCCTTCTTTCCTCCCTTCCTTTATTTCTTTTTTCTTTCTTTCTTTCTGTCTGTCTTTCTTTCTATCTTTCTTTCTTTCCTTCTTTCTTCCTCTCTCTCTTTCTGTCTCTTTGAATGTCTGTCTTCCTTCCTTCTTTACTTCTTTCCTTCTTTCCTTCTTTCTTCATTCCATCCTTTCTGTCTTTCTTTCTTTTTTTCTATCACTCTGTCTCTCTGTTTGTCTTTTTCCTTCCTTCCTTCCTTCCTTCCTTCCTTTCTTTCTTTCTTTCTTTCTTTCTTTTTTCTTTCTTTCTTTCTTTCTTTCTTTCTTTCTTTCTTTCTTTCTTTCATGCTCTCTTTCTCTCCCTCTGTCTTTCTTTCTTTCTTTCTTTCCTTCTTCCTGTTTGTCTGTCTTCCTTCCTTTTTTCTTTCTTTCCTTCCTTCCTTTCTTCCTTCCTTCTTTCCTTTGTTTCTTTTTTCTTTATTTGTTTTTTGTTTCTTTTCTCCTCTCTTTCTTTTTTCTTTCATTCTTTCTTTCTTTCTTTCTTTTTTCTTTCGTTCTTTGTCTTTCTTACTGTCTCTCTGTAAGTCTGTCTTCCACCCTTCCTTCATTTTTTCCTTCTTCTTCATTTCGTTGTTTCTTTCATTGTTTCTTTCTTTCTCTCTTTCTTTCTTTTCTTTCTTTCTTTCTTTCTTTCTTTCTTTCTTTCTTCCTGTCTTTCTATATGTCTGTCTTTCTACCTTTCTTCCTACCTTGTTTTCCTTCCTTCCATTTCTTTTTTTTCTTTCTTTCATTCTCTATTTCTTTCTATCTTTCTCTTTCTGTCTCTCTTTCTTTCTTTCTTTTTCATTCTATCTTCCTCCTTCCTTCTTCCTTTCTTTGTTTCTTTCTTCTTTCTTTCTTCTTTCTTTCTTTGTTTCTTTCTTTGTTTTTTTTCTTTCTTTCTTCTTGTCTGTCTATCTGTCTGTCTTTCTACCTTTCTTCTTTCCTTCCCTCCTTTCTTTATTTCTTTCATTCCCTCTTTCTTTCTCTTTCTTTCTTTCTTTCTTTCTTTCTTTCTTTCTTCCTGTTTGTCTGTCTTCCTTCCTTCCTTCTTTCCTTCCTTCCTTTGTTTCTTTTTTCTTTGTTTGTTGTTTGTTTCTTTTCTCCTATCTTTCTTCTTTCTTTCTTTCTTTCTTTCTTTCTTTCTTTCTTTCTTTCTTTCTTTCTCTTTCTTCCTGTCTCTCTGTAAGTCTGTCTTCCTTCCTTCCATAATTTTTTCCTTCTTCATTCTTTTCTTGTTTCTTTCATTGTCTCTTTCTTTCTTTTTTCTTTCTTTCTTCCTGTATTTCTATCTGTCTGTCTTTCTACCTTTCTTCCTCCCTTCCTTCCTTCCTTCCTTTTCTTTTTTTCTTTCTTTCTTTCAATCTATCTCTTTCTTTCTCACTTTCTTTCTTTCTTTCTTTCTTTTTCATTCTATATTCCTCCTTTCTTCTTTCTTTCTTTGTTTCTTTCTTCTTTCTTTCTGTTTCTTCTTTCTTTTTTTTGTTTCTTTCTTTCTTTCTTCCTGTCTGTCTGTCTGTCTTTCTAACTTTCTGCCTTCCTTCCCTCCTTTCTTTATTTCTTTCATTCCCTCTTTCTTTCTCTCTCTCTCTCTTTCTTTCTTTCTTTCTTTCTTTCTTTCTTTCTTTCTTTCTTTCTTCCTTTTTGTCTGTCTTCCTTCCTTCCTTTTTTTCTTCCTTCTTTCCTTCCTTCCTTCCTTCCTTCCTTCCTTCCTTCCTTCCTTCCTTCCTTCCTTCCTTTGTTTCTTTTTTCTTTGTTGTTTGTTTCTTTTATCCTATCTTTTTTTTTTCTTTCTTTCTCTCTTTCTTTCTTTCTTTCTTTCTTTCTCTCTTTCTTTCTTTCTTTTTCTTTCTTCCTGTCTCTCTGTAAGTCTGTCTTCCTTCCTTACGTAATTTTTTCCTTCTTCCTTCTTTTCTTTGTTTCTTTCATTCTTTGTTTCTTTCTTTCTTTCTTTCTTTCTTTCTTTCTTTCTTTCTTTCTTTCTTTCCTTCTTTGTTTTTTGTTTGTTTGTTTCTTTCATTCTTCTTTCTTTTCTTTCTTTCTATCTCTCTCTTTCTTTCTTTCTTTCTCTCTCTTTCTTTCTTTCTTTCCTTTATCCTGTTTTTCTGTCTTCCTTCCTTCCTTCTTTCCTTCCTTCCTTTGTTTCTTTTTTCTTTATTTGCTGTTTGTTTCTTTTCTCCTCTCTTTCTTTTTTCTTTCATTCTTGCTTGCTTTCTTTCTTTTTTCTTTCTTTCTATCTCTTTCTTCCTGTCTCTCTGAAAGTCTGTCTTCCTTCCTTCATTTTTTCCTTCTTCCTTCTTTTCTTTGTTTCTTTCTTTGTTTCTTTCTTTGTTTCTTTCTTTGTTTCTTTCTTTGTTTCTTTCTTTCTTTCCTCTATCTTCCTTCCTTCCTTCCTTCCTCCCTTCCTTTATTTCTTTTTTGTTTCTGTCTGTCTGTCTGTCTGTCTGTCTTTCTTTCTTTCTTTTTCTTTCTTTCTTTCTTTTTTCTTTCTTTCCTTCTTTCTTCCTCTCTCATTTTCTGTCTCTTTGAATGTCTGTCTTCCTTCTTTCTTTCCTTCCTTCTTTCCTTCTTTCCTTCATTCCATCCTTTCTTTCTTCCTTTCTTTCTGTCTTTCTTTCTTTTTTTCTATCACTCTGTCTGTTTCTCTGTTTGTCTCCTTCCTTTCTTTCTTTCTTTCTTTCTTTCTATTCTATCTTTCTTTCTTTCTTTCTTTCTTTCTTTCTTTCTTTCTTTCTTTCTTTCTGTCTCTCTCTATTTTTGTCTGTCTATCTACCTTGCTTGCTTCCTTCATTCCCTCCTTCTTTCTTCCTTTTTTTTTTTGTATTTTTTTGGGTGGGGGGTTGTTGTTATTGCTTATCTTCCTGATTTTTTTTAAATAGTGTTATATATTTTGGGTTTGTTTTAGTGTTACCATGAATGGTGCTTCATGCCTTTGATCTCAGCAATTTGTAGGCAAAAGTAGGGGGATTTCTTGAATATTAGGGTTTAGGATTTTATTTAGGCTTCAAGGATTTTTTTTAATATTTTAATTTTTTAATGTTTCTTTGGGATTTTGTGTGTGTGTGTGTGTGTGCACATATGTGTGTGTGTTTGTGTTTGTGTGTGTGTGTGAGTGTGTGTCCTTGAATATTTATTTCAAATTTGAGGGTTTTAATTTTGGTGGTTCATAGTTTTAGCATTGGCAAGAAATGACAGCCCTTGTCTAAAAATCTAGCCCTAGAGATGAAAAAATAAGGGATTTTTAAGATGGAGGCTAGTCTGGTCTATGGAATAACACTCAGGATAGCCAGAGAAAGACAGAGAAAGCCATTCTCCAAAATTCAAAAAAGAAAGAAAGAAAGAGAGAGAGAAAGGGAGAGAGAGAGAGAGAGAGAGAGAGAGAGAGAGAGAGAGAGGAAGGAAGGAAGGAAGGAAGGAAGGAAGGAAGGAAGGAAGGAAGGAAGAAGTAAGGAAGGAAGAAAGAAAGGAAAGAAAAAGAAGGAAGAAGGAAAAGGAAGGAAGGAAGGAAGAAGGAAGAAGTAAGAAGGAAAAGGAAGGAATGAAGGAAGGAAGGAAGGAAGAAGGAAAAGTTAAAGGAAAGAAGGAAGGAAAAAAGGAAGGTAAGGTACTAGGGAAGGAAAGAAAGAAAGAAAGTATGAAAGGGAGGGAGGGAGGATGGGAAGGAAGGA
>NW_028227312.1:928443-930943 GCF_978045245.1 Mus caroli | reverse complement strand
AAGAAGGACGGAAGGAAAAAAGGAAGGAAGGAAGAAAGGAAGGAAGGAAGGAAGGAAGGAAGGAAGGAAGGAAGGAAGGAAGGAAGGAAGGAAGGAAGCAGACAGTCAGGCAGGCAAACAAGAAAAGGACAAACAGAGAGAAAAAAGAATTTTATTTCAGAGTTACTTTTGGCCTCTTTTGCTTTTTATTTGGAATTAATATTTTGGGGGAATTTTGTTTTTGTTTTTGTTTTTGTTTTTAAGGCTTTGAAGTGTGTTTAGAAGAAAGTTTTGGAAAGTGTTTTTTTTTTTTTTCAGACTTCTAGTATATTTTTATTAGTTTTTCTTGGTTTTTTAGAATTTTAGTGAATTTTAGGACTTGGGGTTTCATTTAGGCTTCAAGAATTTTTTTTAATATTTTAATGTTTTCTTTGGGATTGTGTGTGTTTGTGTGTGTCTGTGTGTTCTTGAATATTTATTTCAAATTTGATGGTTTTAATTTTGGTTGATCATAGTTTTAGCATGGAAATAGTGGTCCAGGCTTATAAAATCTAGCCCTAGGGATAAAGAGGTAGTGGATTTTTTAGTTGGCAGCTAGCATGGTCTACAGAATATATTCCAAGAAAGTGAGGGATACACAGAGATACCCACACTCCAAAAAATTAAAAGTAAATCAATGAAAGAAACAGAGGGAGAGAGAGTGACAGACAGACAGACAGACAGACAGACGCACACACACACACACACACACACACACAGACAGAGAGATAGAGAGACAGAGAGAGAGACAGAGAGAGAAAAAGGGGGAAAGGAAGGAAGAAAGAAAAAGAGAGAGAGAGGGAGGAAGAGAGAGAAGGAGGGAGGAGGGATCAAGGAAGGAACAAAGGAACTAAGGAATGAAGGAAAGAAAAAAGAAAAAAGGAAGAAAAAGAATTGTGATACAGGGTCATTTTTGGTCTCATGTGCACTTTTTTTATTTTTAGAGGTTTATTTAAGATTTTGAAGTGTTTTTAAAGAATGTTTCAGAGAGTTTTTTTGTTTTCAGAATTCTAGTGTATTTTTCATATTTTTTCTGTTTTTTTTTTAATTTTTAGTATTTTGTACTTTTCAGGTTTCATTTAGACTTCAAGAATTTATTTATTTTAATATTTCATTGCTTTCTTTGTATTCTTTTTTGTGGGTGTATTCTTGAATATTTATTTAAAAATTGAGGTTTTTTTTTTTTTTTTTTGGTGGTGCATAATTTTAGAGTTGGCAGGCAATGGCTGCCCCTTTCATATAAATGATAGCCCTAAGGTGAACTGGTAGGGGATTTTTTAGTTGGAGGCAAGCCTGGTCTTGAGATTGATCTCCCAGAGTGCCAGGGATAAACAGAGAAACCCAGTTTTTAAAATTAAAAAGTATAGAAAATGAAAAGGAGAGAGAGAGAGATAAATAGATACATACATAGAGAGAGAGGAGTGAGAGAGAGAGAGAAGGAAAAGGAAAAAAGAGGGAAGGAAGGAAGGAAGGAAGGAAGGAAGGAAGGAAGGAAGAAAAAGAAAGAAAAAAAGAGAGAGAGAGAGAAAAAAAGTAAGGAAGAAAGAAAGAAAGAAACGAAGGAAGGAAGGAAGGAAGGAAGAAAGAAAGAAAGAAAGCAAGAAAGAAAGAAAGAAAGAAAGAAAGAAAGAAAGAAAGAAAGAAAGAAAGAAAGAAAGAAAGAAAGAAAGAAATTACTTTATGGACATTTTGGACTAACTAGGTTTTTTTGTTTGTTTTGTTTTGTTTTGTTTGTTGTTTTTTTTTTTTTACAATGTTATTGTTTTTTATAAAAGTTTTGTAGGTTTTGTTGAAGCAGCTTGTAGAGGTTTTGTTTTTTTGGTTTTCAATATTTTAGTTATTTTTAGTTTTTTTGGAATTTTTTTTTTAAGATTCTAGGGTGTTTTAATGATTTGGGTTTTTTTATTTTTAAATTTTTTTAGAGTTTTATATTTCACTTTTTTTAGGTTTATTTGTTTGTGTTTGTGTGTGTGTCTCGATGTCTGTGTGTGTGTATTTTAGAGGCTTTTTTCTTTTAAATTTAAAATTTTATTTTCAAAGTTTCAGTATTTTAGGAATGGCAGGAAGGGGAGGCCCTTGCCTTTAATCTCAGTAATTGGGAGTCAGAGGTATTAGATTTCTGAGTTCCAGGCCAGCTTGGTCTATAGATTGGGTTCCAGTACAGAGAGAGAAACACAGAGAAACCCAATCTCCAAAAAGTCAAAAAAACAAAAACCAAGAAAAACCAACTAACCAAACAAACAAACCAAAAAAAAAAAAAAAATCAATTTTTGAGTCAGTTTTAAGTTCTTGTATATTTTTGATGTTTTTAGAATTTTAGTGTTTTTCTTAAGGGTTTTAAGAAGATTGTTTTAGAGGTGTTTTCGTTTTCAGTATTTTTGGGTATTGAAGTGTTCTTTTCTGTTTTTCCTTGTATGGTTTTGTTGTTGTTGTTGTTGTTTGTTTTTGTTTGTTTGTTGTTTTTAAGGATACTCGGGTTTTT
>NW_028227312.1:915943-925943 GCF_978045245.1 Mus caroli | reverse complement strand
TATTGTGCAGTTGGTTCTGTTCTTCTTCAATCCAGCATTCTATAGAAATGCTATGATAATTTTGATCTTATGGTACAATTGCTTATATTGTCTATTATCGTAATATTTTATATTATGCTCATTATGCCATTTCCAAATGCTGAACTGATCTTTAAAGACTTATAAACCTCAGTTTGCTATTCTTTTACTTTGCTTGCTCTGTAGTCTTATTAAACAATTGCTTATTCAAATCTGAGGCATTTTTTTCTATAAGATAGTGATTATGAAAATGTGGTCTTTCTTGATTTCTTACAACAAAGCATTGCTAGTCTTCTCATTCAAAGCTGCCAGCACAAATCTCTGCCCTTTAGCCAAAGAAAGCTCATGGGCTTTAGACACTCTTTTGATATTTTTGTTGTTGTTGTTGTTGTTCCATTTCTGTCATTGTTCACAGAGTCATCTCAAGGATTTAGGATATTTTAGGATCCCTAAAATAATGCTTGTATGCACTAGGTCGTGTTTGGTATTAATATTCTCAGTTCTAATTTATTCGGGTTCTTGGTAATTAAGAAATGTGAGTTTACAACTGAGCCACCGGGATGTTGCAGAAGGAACTCCTCAAGGGTGGCCTTACCTCCACCCTTAATCTTTAGGGTCCTCATTTCCAGTTGCTTTCAGTAAAGAGCCTGATGAGCACAGGTCTCTCGGCAGCTGTCCCAGTGTAGGAGGACCTGTCAGTTGCCACACCACATTCACTGACATTAAATATATTATTCCTTAAAGAACTTTTAGCATCATTCAACATCATGCTTTATATCAAAAGCTTTAGTAGTCTGTGTCCTTTTGTAACACCTTTTTGTCACTTGTTTTGCTATACATTAGTAAGTGACAAAACAGGTTTATTTTTTGAATTCGTACACATACATTTTTTGTACTAAGGCTATATACATCAGTCATAACATTCCTTATTTAATAAAATACTTTAATTCATTTTAATATAATATGAATGTGTTAATACTAATATGACATGTATTCTTTAATGTCATTTTTAGAAATAGTTATTTTATTTTAATATATAATAAATAATCTTATTTAAAAAATAAAAATTGTTTTAATTATGTTCTCATGAATTCATTCTATTTGCACATTCTTTGAACACTTTTATTAAAGATTAATATATTTACCAAGAAAGCATGAAAAATATGTGAAAATAGAAAATCACTATTATGTTCATAATTTTTTATTTTCAGTATTATTTAGAGAAAAATTATATATTCTTTACTAGATTGAAACCTAATTTTAAAGAATTAGCATTTAAAAAATTTACTAAAGTTTTGGTTGTTCTTATTTTTATTACTTTATTTTCTGTGTATTGACCTAGTAGCAAATATTTTATATTAAAATTGTAAGCAATATTTTTTAAAATTCAAATAATTTCAATATTATTGAACAATAATATATTCTCGTGATATATATTTTTTGTGATCCAGAATTAATAAGGATAGCAATATTTTATGGCTATTTACTACCTTAAAATCTGTTCTATACACTAGTATAAAATATGTGTACTCTATTGCAATAATCCCAATATGCATTAAAATACAAAAAAAAAATAAATAAATAAAAAATAAATTGCTGAAGGGAAAATAATTCCCCCAAATCTTAAAACACAGTAAACTTGTTTAAAAAACTTGAAAAAACACAAAAATACACTAGATATCTGAAAACAAAAAACCCTCGAAAGCACTCTTCTAAAAATCCAGGAAATCAAATGAAGTTAAAGAACTTAGAAGTATCCTTTCTTTATCTTTCGTTCTTTCTTTCTTTCTTTCTTTCTTTCTTTCTTTCTTTCTTTCTTTCTTTCTTTCTTTTTCTTCCTTCCTTCCTTATTCCTTCCTTCTTTCCTTCCCTCTTTTTTTCCTTTTCCTTCTCTCTCTCTCTCACTCTCTCTCTCTCGATATATGTATCTCTCTCTCTCTGTCTCTCTGTCTCTGTGTCTCTCTGTCTCTCTGTCTCTCTCTCTGTCTCTCTCTCTGTCTCTCTCTCTGTCTCTCTCTCTCTCTCCCTTTCATTTTCTATATTTTTTAAATTTTAGAAACTGGGTTTATCCCTGGCTCTCTGGGTGATCAATCTCAAGACCAGGCTAGCCTCCAACTAAAAAATCCCCTACCAGTTCACCTTAGGGCTAGCATGTATATGAAAGGGGCAGCCATTGTCTACCAACTCTAAAATTATGCACCACCAAAACAAAAATACCTCAATTTTTAAATAAATATTCAAGAATACACCCACAAAAAAGAACATAAAGAAAGCAATGAAATATTAAAATAAATAAATCCTTGAAGTCTAAATGAAACCTCAAAAGTCCTAAACACACTAAATATTAAAAAAAGAAAAAAATATGAAAAATACACTAGAATTCTGAAAACAAATAAACACTCTGAAACATTCTTTAAAAACACTTCAAAATCTTAAATAAAACCCCTAAAAATAAAAAAAAGTGCACATGAGACCAAAAATGACCCAATAACACAATTATTTTTTTCTTCCTTTATTCTTTTTTCTTTCCTTCATTCCTTAGTTCCTTTGTTCCTTCCTTCATCCCTCACCCCTTCCTCCCTCCTTCTCTCTCTCCTCTCTCTCTCTTTTTCTTTCTTCCTTCCTTTCCCCTTTTATCTCTCTCTGTCTCTCTCTCTCTGAGTGTCTGTGTGTCTGTGTGTCTATGTGTCTGTGTGTCTGTGTGTCTGTGTGTCTGTGTGTCTGTGTGTCTGTCTGTCTGTCTGTCTGTCTGTCTGTCTGTCTGTCTGTCTGTCTCTCTCTCTCTCTCTCTCTCTCTCTCTCTCCCTCTGTTTCTTTCATTGATTTATTTGTAATTTTTTGGAAAGTGGGTTTCTCTGTGTATCCCTCACTGTCTTGGAAGTTATTCTGTAGACCATGCTAGCTGACAACTAGAATATCCACTACCTGTTTATCCCTGGGGCTAGATTTTATAGGCATGGACCGCTATTTCCATGCTAAAACTATGATCCTCCAAAATTAAAACCATCAAAATTGAAATAAATATTCAAGAACACACACACACAATCCCAAAGAAAACATTAAAACATTAAAATATTAAAAAAAAAAATCCTTAAAGCCTAAATAAAACCCCAAGTCCTAAAATTCACTAAAATTCTAAAAAACTAGGACAACTACTAAAAATATACTAGAAGTATAAAAAAAAAAAAAACACACACACACACACTCTCCAAAACATTCTTCTAAACACACTTCAAAGCCTTAAAAAAAACAAATACAAAAACAAAATACACCCCCAAAATATTAATTCCAAAAAAAAAGTAAAAGAGGCTAAAAATAACTCTGAAACCCAATTCTTTTTTCTTTTTTGTTTGTCTCTTTCTTGCTTGCTTTCTTTTCCTGCTGCCTGACTGACTGCCTGCTTCCTTCCTTCCTTCCTTCCTTCCATCTTTCCTTCCTTCCTTCCTTCCTTCCTTCCTTCCTTCCTTCCTTCCTTCCTTCCATCCTTCCTTCCTTCCTTCCTCCCTGCCTCCCTCCCTCCCTCCCTCCTTCCCTTCCTCTCTCTCTCTCTCTTTCTCTCTCTCTCTCTCTTTCTTTTTTGAATTTTGGAGAATGGCTTTCGCTGTCTTTCTTTGGCCATTCTGTGTGTCACTCCATAGACCAAATTAGCCTCCATCTTAAAAATCCCTTACTTGTTCATCCTTATGTCTAGGTTTTATAGGCAATGGCCCTCATTTCCTGGCAACACTAAAACCAATAAACACCAAAATTAAACCTCACAAATTTTAAATAATTATTCAAGAACACACACATGGCCGGGCGTGGTGGCGCACGCCTTTAATCCCAGCACTCGGGAGGCAGAGGCAGGCGGATTTCTGAGTTCGAGGCCAGCCTGGTCTACAAAGTGAGTGCCAGGACAGCCAGGGCTATACAGAGAAACACTGTCTCAAAAAAAAAAAAAAAAAAAAAAAAAAAAAAAAAAAAAGAACACACACATACAGACACACACACAATATCACAATGTGCATTAAAATACAAAAAAATAATAATTAATTAAAAATAAATTTCTGAAGCATAAATAAAACCCTAAAAATTTAAAACACAGTAAAATTGGTTAACTTACTAGAAAAAAAAATACACTAGAAAACTGAAAAAAAAAAAAAAACAACTCTCAAAAGCACGCTTCTAAAAATACAGGAATCCAAATGAACTTAAAACTCTCTCCTTTGTTTGTTTGTTTGTTTGTTTCTTTCTTTCCTTCTTGCTTGCTTGCTTGCTTCCTTTCTTCCTTTCTTTTTTCCTTTCTTTCTTTCTTTCTTTCTTTCATTCTTTCTTTCTTTTCTTCCCTAGTTCCTTACCTTCCTTCCTTCCTTCCTTCCTATATTCTTTCCTTTATATTTTCTTTCTCTGTCTTCCTTTCTTCCTTCTTTACTTTCCTTTTTTCTTTCTTTCTTTCTTTCTTTCTTTCTTTCTTTCTTTCTTTCCTTTCTTTCTTCCTTCAATTCTTCCTTTCTTCCTTTCTTTCTACCTTCCTTCTATCCTTCATTCCATCTTTCCTTCCTTTCCTTCCTTCTTTCTATCTATCTATCTATCTATCTATCTATCTATCTATCTATCTATCTATCTATCTATCTTTCTTTCTTAATTTATTACTTCCTTCCTTTCTTCCTTTCTTCCTACCTTATTTCTTTCCTTCCTTCTTTCCTTCCTTTTCCTTATATCTATCTATCTATCTATCTATCTATCTATCTATCTATCTATCTATCTATCTATCTATCTTTCTATCTATCTATCTATCTGTTTCTTTCTTTCTTTCTTTTTTCTTTCTTTTCATCTTTTATCGTTTTATTTCATTTTATTTTATTTCATTTGTTTTTTGTGTTTTTCATGACTGGGTTTCTCTGTGTAGCCCTACCTGTCCTAGAGCTCCCTCATTGGATCAGGCTAGCCTCAAACTCACAAATCTACTACCTCTGCCTCCTAAGTGCTGAGATTGAAGGCAAGGTCCACAATTTCCTAGAAACAGTAAAACAATTAAATACCAAATATAAATCCTTTAAATTAAAACAAACAAACAAACAAACAAAAAACCAACAAAACAAAAACCTAAGAAATAAAGCAAAAAAAAAAAAATTAAATTAAATTAAGTCTAAATTAAACACCAAAAATCTAAAACTCACTATAATCCTTAAAAACCAAGAAAAAAAAAAAAAACAAAAAAAAAACACTTAACCTACACTAGAAATCTGAAAACCAAATATATCTAAAAACCCTACAAACCATTAAAGTAAAAAAAAATATATAAAATTATATAGATATATATCAACCCCAAAATGACCCTTAAGCTACTTTTTGGTTTGATTTATTTTGTTTTTGGAAACTGTGTTTCTCTGTATAGCCCTGGCTATACTGGAACTCACTCTGTAGACCAGGCTTGCCTAGAACTTACAAATCTACCTGCCTCTGCTCCCAAGGGCTGGGAATAAAGGCATGAACCACCCTTGACTGGCAAAGCTAATACACTTTAGCTCCAAAATAAAAAGTTATTTTTTTCTTCAAAAATACAATTAATAATAATAATAATAAATAAATAAATAAATAAATAAATAAATAAATAAATGAAGTAAAACTCTAAACGAAAACCCCTCAGCCAAAAAACAAACAAAAAACCCGACAACCTAGGAGACAAAAAAAAGCAACAATAAAAAAAACCAATAAAATTCTACAATAGTCTTCCAAACACCCTATTAACCTTTTAAAAGACCCTAAATTTCTACAAAAAATACGCAGAGCCATAAATTTCACTAAATCTGTTTTCTTTCTTTCTTTCTTTCTTTCTTTCTTTCTTTCTTTCTTTCTTTCTTTCTTTCTTTTTCTGTCTGTCTTTCTTTCTCTCTTTCTTTCTTTCTTTCTTCTTTCCTTCGTTCTTTTTATTTTTCTTTCTTTTTTTTTTCTTTTTATTCAAGTTTTTGGAGACTGAGTTTCTCTGTGTAATTCTGGGTGTCCTCGAACTCACTCTGTAGACCATGCTGCCTTCGACCTTAACACACTACAACACATTTACACACAAAAACTCAAAAAAATACTAAAACCCTAAAGAAAACCCTAAAGCCAAAAACAAACAAACATACAAAAACACTCTAAAATCTTTTTTAAAAAACACTAAACATACACTGAAACACAGAAAACCAAAATAATGTATAAAACAATCTTCAAAAAATCCTGAAAATGCTTTAAAAAAACCCTAAATTTCTTTAAAAAAATTACACAGGAAGCCCAAAATATGCATAAAGTAATTTGCTTCCTTCTTTCCTTCTTTCCTTCTTTCCTTCTTTCCTTTCTTCCTTCCTTCCTTCGTTCCTTTCTTTCTTTCTTTCCTACTTTGTTTTTTTTTTTTTTGTTTTTTTTTTTTTTTTTTTTTTTTGAGATTTTGGAGACTAGGTTTCTCTGTGGATCCCTAGCTATACTGGAACTGCCCCTGTAAACCATGCTGGCCTTGAACTAAGAAATCCAGTACTTCTTCCTCTCAAGTTCTGTGATTTAAGGCATGGGCCACCACTGCCTGGCAAACCTAAAACACTTAAATCCAACAATAAAAGCTTAAAATTAAAAAAATAATAATAATCAAAAACTATAAAATCAAAACAAAAATCCCTAAAAGTAAAAGATAGAACACTAACAAAAATTGAAAAAAAAAACCAAAACCCTAAAACACCCTAAAAAACTTACAAATAAATCATAAAAAACATTAAAAATACACTAAAATACGAAAAAAACAAAAAAAAAAAACCCTCTAAGATACTCTTATTAAAAAAAAAACCTACAAAACCCTTGACAAAAAAGACTAAAATTCTAAAAATAACAAAAAACAAAAAACAAACACCAAAAAAATGCAAAAATGTCCATTAATTATTTTTCTCTTTTCTTTCTTTCTTTCTTCTTTTCTTCCTTCCTTCCTTCCTTCCTTTCTTTCTTTCTTTCTTTCTTTCTTTCTTTCTTTCTTTCTTTCTTTCTTTCATTCTTTCTTTCTTTCATTCTTTCTTTTGTTCTTTCTTTCTTTCTTCTATTTGTTTGTTTATCTATCTATCTATCTATCTATCTATCTATCTATCTATCTATCTATCTATCTATCTATCCATCTATCTATTTATTTATTGAACTTTTCAGGACTAGATTTCTCTGTGTATCCCCCAATATAAAAACTTTATTATTTTTTTCAAAATTAAAAACAAAAGGAAAACACTAAATGAAAACTCTAAATCCTAACAAACAAACAAACAAACAAACAACCCCCCCAAAAAAAAATAAAACAGAAAACAAAGGTACAAAACAAAACAAAACAAAAACAAAAAAACAGAAATGCCAAAATATCCATTAAGTAATTTTCTCTTTTCTTTCTTTCTTTCCTTCTTTAATTCCTTCTTTCTTTCTTTCTTTCTTTCTTTCTTTCTTTCTTTCTTTCTTTCTTTCTTTCTTTCTTTCTTTCTTTCTTTCTATCCTTCCTTCCTTCCTTCCTTCCTTCTTTCTTTCTTTCTTTCTTTCTTTCTTTCTTTCTTTCTTTCTTTCCTTTTTCTTAATTTTTTTCAGATTTTGGAGACTGGGTTTCTATGTGTATCCCTACCTATATTGGACCTGCCTCTGTAAACCAGGCTGGCCTTGAAGTAAGAAATCCAATACTTCTTCCTCTCAAAGTGCTGGGATTTAAGGCATGGGCCACCACTTCCTGCCTACCCTAAAACTCTTATCTCCAATAAAACCTTAAAATTAAAAAATAATAATATTCTAAAACTCTAAAAAAACAAAACAAAAAACCCTAAAAGTAAAAGATAGAACCCTAAAATAAAAAAAATGAAAAAACCCAAATCACTGAAACCCCCTAAAACACTTTTAAAAAAAATAAAAATAAACACTAATAATACACTAAAATACTCAAAAAAAAAAACCCTATAAAATACTGTTATAAAATACCCTACAAAACCCTTTACAAAAAAAAAACAAAAAAAACAAAACAAACAAAAAAAAAATAAAACTGAAATTCTAAAAAATAAGAAAAAAAAAGAAAAAAAAACAAAAACAAAAAACAGAAAGGACAAAATGTCCTTTAAGTAATTTTTTTTCTTTTCTTTCTTCATTTCTTTCTTCATTTCTTTCTTCATTCTTTTCTTTCTTTCTTTCTTTCTTTCTTTCTTTCTTTCGTTTGTTCGTTCTTTCTTTCATTTCTCATTTTATTTCATTTTATTTTATTTCATTTGTTTTTTGAGTTTTTCTAGAATGGGTTTCTCTCTGTATCCCTACCTTTCCTGGAGCTCCCTCTTTATTTCAGGCTGGCCTCAAACTCAGAAATCTGCTTGCTTCTGCCTCCCATGTGCTGGAATTAAAGGCAAGGGCCATCACTGTCTGGCAACCCTAAGTCATGGTCCACAATTTCCTAGCAAAAGTAAAACAATTAAATACCAAATATAAAACCTCAAAATTAAAAACAAACAAACAAAAAACAACAAAACAAAAACCTGAGAAATAAAGCAAAATATTAAAAAAAAAAATAAAATAAAATTAAGCCTAAATAAAACACCAAAACCCTAAAACTCACTATAATCCTTAAAAAATAAGAAAAAAAAAAAAAACCAACAACAACAACAACAAAACACTTAACCTACACTAGAAGTCTGAAAACTAAATAAATCTAAAACTTCTTCTAAAAACCTACAAAACCCTTAAAAAAAAAAACCTATATATATATATATCTCAACCCTAAAATGACCCTTAAGCTATTTTTTTTTTTTTTGCTTTAATTTATTTTGTTTTTGGAAACTGTTTCTCTGTATTGCCCTGTCTATACTGGAACTCACTCTTTAGACCAGCTGGCCTAGAACTTACAAATCTACCTGCCTGTGCCTCCCAAGGGCTTGGAATAAAGGCATGACCCACCACTGACTGGCAAAGCTAAAACACTTAACGCCTGAAAAAAAAAAAGATGTTAAAAACAATAAACGAATATCCTGAAACCAAAAATCAAACAATAAATCCATAAACCTAAGATACCAAAAAAAAAAAAAAAAAGGAAAAACAAATAAAACTAACCAATAGTCTTCTAAACACACTATTAACCCTTAAAAAGAACCTAAATTGCTACAAAAATACCAAGGAGCCTAAAATTTCACTAAGTATTTCTCTTTCTTTCTTTCTTTCTTTCTTTCTTTCTTTCTTTCTTTCTTTCTTTCTTTCCTTTTTCTTATTTTTTTTCAGATTTTGGAGACTGGGTTTCTATGTGTATCCCTACCTATATTGGACCTGCCTCTGTAAACCAGGCTGGCCTTGAAGTAAGAAATCCAATACTTCTTCCTCTCAAAGTGCTGGGATTTAAGGCATGGGCCACCACTTCCTGCCTACCCTAAAACTCTTATCTCCAATAAAACCTTAAAATTAAAAAAAATAATAATATTCTAAAACTCTAAAAAAAAAAACAAAAAACCCTAAAAGTAAAAGATAGAACCCTAAAAAAAAATGAAAAAACCCAAATCACTGAAACCCCCTAAAACACTTTTAAAAAAATCAGAAAAAAAACACTAATAATACACTAAAATACTAAAAAAAAAAACCCTATAAGATACTGTTACAAAATACCCTATAAAACCCTTTACAAAAAAACAAAACAAAACAAAACAAAACTGAAATTCTAAAAAATAAGAAAAAAAAAAGAAAGAAAAAAAAAAAAAAAGAAACAGAAAGGACAAAATGTCCTTTAAGTATTTTTTTCTTTTCTTTCTTTCTTTTTTCTTTCTTTCTTTCTTTCTTTCTTTCTTTCTTTCTTTCTTTCTTTCTTTCTTTCTTTTCTCATTTTATTTCATTTAATTTTATTTCATTTGTTTTTTGAGTTTTTCTAGAATGGGTTTCTCTCTGTATCCCTACCTTTCCTGGAGCTCCCTCTTTATATCAGGCTGGCCTCAAACTCAGAAATCTGCCTGCTTCTGCCTCCCATGTGCTGGAATTTAATGCAAGGGCC
>NW_028227312.1:907531-915843 GCF_978045245.1 Mus caroli | reverse complement strand
TAATTATTCATAAATAAATAAATAAATAAATGATTGAATGAATGAATGAATGAATGGATGAATGAATGAATGAATATCTTAGGCATATTTCGTTTTCTTGTGTATTCTTTTCAGATTTCTAGAGCATTTTAAAAGTTTTGTAGAGACTTTAGTATAGTGATTTAGAGTTTCTTGGTTTTCGGGCTTCTAATGTATTTTTTTCTTTTTCTATTTTGTTTTGTTTGATTTTTTAAATGATGTTAGTATATTTTTAGGCCGATAGATGTATGTGATTTTTTTTTAATTAGAGTTCAGCATGGTTTCTATAGTAAGCTAAAGGACTTGTTTTTTCTTTGTTACTTTGTTTCTTTCTTTCTTTATTTCTTCCTTTATTCCTTCCTTCCTTCCTTCCTTTCTTTCGTTTGTCCGTTCCTTCTTTCTTTCTTTTTTTCTTTCTTTCTTTCTTTCTTTCTTTCTTTCTTTCTTTCTTTCTTTCTTTCTTTCTTTTTCATTCTATCTTCCTTCCTTCCTTCATTGTTTCTTTGTTTCTTTCTTGTTTTTTCTTCTTTCTTTGTTTTTTTCTTCTTTCTTTCTTTCTTTCTTTCTTTCTTTCTTTCTTTCTTTCTTTCTTTCTTTCTTTCTTTCTGTCTGTCTGTCTTTCTACCTTTCTTCCTACCTTCTTTCCTTCCTTCCTTCCTTTTCTTTTTTTCTTTCTTTCTTTCATTCTCTCTTTCTATCTCTTTCTTTCTTTCTTTCTTTCTTTCTTTTTCATTCTATCTTCCTCCTTCTTCTTTCTTTCTTTGTTTCTTTCTACTTTCTTTCTTCTTTCTTTCTTTGTTTCTTCTTTCTTTCTTTGTTTCCTTTTTGTTTCTTTCTTTCTTTCTTCCTGTCTGTCTATCTGTCTGTCTTTCTACCTTTCTTTCTTCCTTCCTTCCTTTCTTTATTTCTTTCATTCCCTTTCTCTCTCTCTCTCTTTCTTTCTTTCTTCCTGTTTGTCTGTCTTCCTTCCTTCTTTCCTTCCTTCCTTTGTTTCTTTTTTCTTTGTTGTTTGTTTCTTTTCTTCTATCTTTCTTTTTCCTTTCTTTCTTGCTTTCTTTCTTTCTTTTTTTTTCTTTCTCTTTCTTCCAGTCTCTCTGTAAGTCTGTCTTCCTTCCTTCTGTAATTTTTTCCTTCTTCCTTCTTTTCTTTCTTTCTTTTCATTCTTTCTTTCTTTCTTTCTTTCTTTCTTTCTTTGTTTTTTTGTTTGTTTGATTGTTTCTTTCTTTCTTCTTTCTTTCTATCTCTCTCTTTCTATCTCTCTTTCTATCTTTCTTTCTTTCTATCTTTCTTTCTTTCTTTCCTCTATCTTCCTTCCTTCCTTCCTCCCTTCCTTTATTTCTTTTTTCTTTCTTTCTTTCTGTCTTTCTTCTTTTCTTTCTTTCTTTGTTTCTTTCTTTCTTTCTTCCTGTCTGTCTACCTGTCTGTCTTTCTACCTTTCTTTCTTCCTTCCTTCCTTTCTTTATTTCTTTCATTCCCTTTCTCTCTCTCTCTCTTTCTTTCTTTCTTCCTGTTTTTCTGTCTTCCTTCCTTCTTTCCTTCCTTCCTTTCTTTCTTTTTTCTTTGTTTGTTGTTTGTTTCTTTTCTCCTATCTTTCTTTTTCCTTTCTTTCTTGCTTGCTTTCTTTCTTTTTTTTCTTTCTTTCTCTTTCTTCCTGTCTCTCTGTAAGTCTGTCCTCCTTCCTTCCGTAATTTTTTCCTTCTTCCTTCTTTTCTTTCTTTCTTTCATTCTTTCTTTCTTTTTTTCTTTGTTTTTTTGTTTGTTTGATTGTTTATTTCTTTCTTCTTTCTTTCTATCTCTCTCTCTCTTTCTTTCTTTCTTTCTTTCTTTCCTCTATCTTCCTTCCTTCCTTCCTCCCTTCCTTTATTTCTTTTTTCTTTCTGTCTGTCTGTCTTTCTTCTTTTCTTTCTTTCTTTGTTTCTTTCTTTCTTTGTTTCTTTCTTTCTTTCTTTCTTTCTTTCTCTCTCTCTCTCTTTCTTTCTTTCTTTCTTTCTTTCCTCTATCTTCCTTCCTTCCTTCCTCCCTTCCTTTATTTCTTTTTTCTTTCTGTCTGTCTGTCTTTCTTCTTTTCTTTCTTTCTTTGTTTCTTTCTTTGTTTCTTTTTGTGTTTCTTTGTTTCTTTGTTTCTTTGTTTCTTTGTTTCTTTGTTTCTTTGTTTCTTTGTTTCTTTCTTTCTTTCTTTCTTTCTTTCTTTCTTTCTTTCTTTCTTTCTTTCTTTCCTTCTTTCTTCCTCTCTCTCTTTCTGTGTCTTTGAATGTCTGTCTTCCTTCCTTCCTTCCTTCCTTCTTTCCTTCTTTCCTTCTTTTTCATTCATCCTTTCTTTCTTTCTTTTTTTCTATCACTCTGTCTGTCTCTCTGTTTGTCTCCTTCCTTTCTTTCTTTATTTATTTCTTTCATGCTCTCTTTCTTTCTCTCTCTTTCTTTCTTTCTCTCTTTCTTTCTTTCCTTCTTCCTGTTTGTCTGTATTCCTTCCTTCTTTCTTTCTTTCCTTCCTTCTTTCCTTTGCTTCTTTTTTCTTTGTTTGTTGTTTGTTTCTTTTCTCCTCACTTTCTTTTTTCTTTCATTCTTGCTTTCTTTCTTTATTTTTTCCTTTCTTTCTTTCTCTTTCTTCCTATCTCTCTGTAAGTCTGTCTTCCTTCCTTCATTCATTTTTTCCTTCTTCCTTCTTTTCTTTGTTACTTTCATTGTTTCTTTCATTGTTTCTTTCTTTCTTTCTTTCTTTCTTTCTTTCTTTCTTTCTTTCTATCTCTCTGTCTTTCTACCTTTCTTCCTACCTTCTTTCCTTCCTTTTCTTTTTTTCTTTCTTTCTTTCATTCTCCCTTTCTTTCTATTTTTCTCTTTCTTTCTTTCTTTCTTTGTTTCTTTCTATGTTTCTTTCTTTCTTTTCATTCTATCTTCCACCTTCCTTCTTTCTTTCTTTGTTTCTTTCTTCTTTCTTTCTTTGTTTCTTCTTTCTTTCTTTGTTTCTTCTTTCATTCTTTGTTTCTTTGTTTCTTTGTTTCTTTTTTTCTTTTTTTCTTTGTTTCTTTGTTTCTTTGTTTCTTTGTTTCTTTCTTTCTTTCTTTCTTTCTTTCTTTCTTTCTTTCTTTCTTTCTTTCTTTCTTTCTTTCTTTCTTCCTGTCTGTCTATCTCTCTGTCTTTCTACCTTTCTTCTTTCCTTCCTTCCTTTCTTTATTCCTTTCATTCCCTCTTTCTTTCTTTCTTTCTTTCTTTCTTTCTTTCTTTCTTCCTATTTTTCTGTCTTCCTTCCTTCCTTCTTTCTTTCCTTCCTTCCTTCCTTTGCTTCTTTTTTCTTTGTTTGTTGTTTGTTTCTTTTCTTCTATCTTTCTTTTTTCTTTCTTTCTTGCTTGCTTTCTTTCTTTTTTTCTTTCTTTCTTTCTCTTTCTTCCTATCTCTCTGTAAGTCTGTCTTCCTTCCTTCCGTAATTTTTTCCTTCTTCCTACTTTTTTTTTGTTTCTTTCATTTTTTCTTTCTTTCTTTCTCTCTTTCTTTCCTTATTTCTTTCTTTGTTTTTTTGTTTGTTTGTTTGAATGTTTCTTTCGTTCTTCTTTCTTTCCTTCTCTCTCTCTTTCTATCTCTATTTCTCTTTCTTTCTCTCTTTCTCCTATCTTCCTTCCTTCCTTCCTCCCTTCCTTTATTTCTTTTTTCTTTCTTTCTGTCTTTCTTTCTTTCTTTCTTTCTTTCTTCCTCTCTCTCTTTCTGTCTCTTTGAATGTCTGTCTTTCTTCATTCCTTTCTTCCTTCCTTCTTTCCTTCTTTCCTTCTTTCTTCATTCCATCCTTTCTTCCTTTCTGTCTTTCTTTCTTTCTTTCTTTCTTTCTATCACTCTGTCTGTCTCTCTGTCTCCTTTCTTTCTTTCTTTCTTTCTTTTCTTTCTTTCTTTCTTTCTTTCTTTCTTTCCTTCTTTCTTTCTTTCTTTCTTTCTTTCTTTCTTTCCTTCTTCCTGTTTGTCTGTCTTCCTTCCTTCATTCTTTCCTTCCTTCCTTTGTTTCTTTTTTCTTTATTTGTTTTTTATTTCTTTTCTCCTCTCTTTTTTTCATTCTTGCTTTCTTTCTTTCTTTTTTTCTTTCTTTGTCTTTCTTCTTGTCTCTTTGTAAGTCTGTCTTCCTTCCTTCCTTCCTTCATTTTTTCCTTCTTCTTTCTTTTCTTTGTTTCTTTCTTTGTTTCTTTCTTTGTTTCTTTCTTTGTTTCTTTGTTTCTTTCTTTCTTTCTTTCTTTCTTTCTTTCTTTCTTTCTTTCTTTCTTTCTTTCTTTCTTTCTTCCTGTCTTTCTTCCTGTCTTTCTATCTGTCTCTCTTTCTACCTTTCTTCCTACCTTCTTTCCTTCTTTCCTTCCTTTTCTTTTTTTCTTTCTTTCTTTCATTCTCTCTTTCTTTCTATCTTTCTCTTTCTTTCTCTCTTTCATTATTTCTTTTTCATTCTATCTTCCTCCTTCCTTCTTTCTTTGTTTCTTTCTTCTTTCTTTCTTTGTTTCTTCTTTCTTTCTTTGTTTCTTTCTTTATTTCTTACTTTCTTCCTGTCTGTCTATCTCTCTGTCTTTCTACCTTCCTTCCTTCCTTCCTTCTTTTCTTTTTTTTTCTTTCTTTCATTCTCTCTTTCTTTCTCTCTTTCTTTCTTTTTCATTCTATTATCCTCCTTCCTTCTTTCTTTCTTTGTTTCTTTCTTCTTTCTTTCTTTGTTTCTTTCTTTCTTTCTTTCTTCCTGTGTGTCTATCTGTCTGTCTTTTTTCCTTCCTTCCTTCCTTTTTTTATTTCTTTCATTCCCTCTTTCTTTCTCTCTCTCTATTTCTTTCTTTCTTTCTTTCTTTCTTTCTTTCTTCCTTTTTGTCTGTCTTCCTTCCTTCCTTCCTTCCTTCCTTCCTTCTTTCCTTCCTTCTTCCTTTCTTCCTTCTTTTCTTTGTTTCTTTTTTCTCTGTTTGTTGTTTGTTTCTTTTCTCCTATCTTTCTTCTTTCTTTCTTTCTTTCTTTCTTTCTTTCTTTCTTTCTTTCTTTCTTTCTCTTTCTACCTGTCTCTCTGTCTTCCTTCCTTCCATAATTTTTCCTTCTTCCTTCTTTTCTTTGTTTCTTTCATTGTTTCTTTCTTTCATTCTTTCTTTGTTTTTTGTTTGTTTGATTGTTTCTTTCATTCTTCTTTATTTCTTCCTCTCTCTTTCTATCTATCTTTCTTTCTTTCTTTCTTCTTCTTTTTTTTCTTTCTTTCCTCTATCTTCCTTCCTTCTTTCCTCCCTTCCTTTATTTCTTTTTTCTTTCTTTCTTTCTGTCTGTCTTTCTTTCTATCTTTCTTTCTTTCCTTCTTTCTTCCTCTCTCTCTTTCTGTCTCTTTGAATGTCTGTCTTACTTCCTTCTTTACTTCTTTCCTTCTTTCCTTCTTTCTTCATTCCATCCTTTCTGTCTTTCTTTCTTTTTTTTCTATCACTCTGTCTCTCTGTTTGTCTTTTTCCTTCCTTCCTTCCTTCCTTTCTTTCTTTCTTTCTTTCTTTCTTTCTTTCTTTCTTTCTTTCTTTCTTTCTTTTTTCTTTCTTTCTTCCTTCCTTCCTTCCTTCCTTCCTTCCTTCCTTCCTTTCTTTCTTTCTTTCTTTCTTTCCTTCTTCCTGTTTGTCTGTCTTCCTTCCTTTTTTCTTTCTTTCCTTCCTTCCTTTCTTCCTTCCTTCTTTCCTTTGTTTCTTTTTTCTTTATTTGTTTTTTGTTTCTTTTCTCCTCTCTTTCTTTTTTCTTTCATTCTTGCTTTCTTTCTTTCTTTTTTCTTTCGTTCTTTGTCTTTCTTACTGTCTCTCTGTAAGTCTGTCTTCCACCCTTCCTTCATTTTTTCCTTCTTCTTTCTTTTCGTTGTTTCTTTCATTGTTTCTTTCTTTCTCTCTCTCTCTCTCTTTCTTTCTTTCTTTCTTTCTTTCTTTCTTTCTTTCTTTCTTTCTTTCTTTCTTTCTTCCTGTCTTTCTATATGTCTGTCTTTCTACCTTTCTTCCTACCTTATTGTTTTCCTTCCTTCCATTTCTTTTTTTCTTTCTTTCTTTCATTCTCTCTTTCTTTCTATCTTTCTCTTTCTGTCTCTCTTTCTTTCTTTCTTTTTCATTCTATCTTCCTCCTTCCTTCTTTCTTTCTTTGTTTCTTTCTTCTTTCTTTCTTCTTTCTTTCTTTGTTTCTTTCTTTGTTTTTTTCTTTCTTTCTTCTTGTCTGTCTATCTGTCTGTCTTTCTACCTTTCTTCTTTCCTTCCCTCCTTTCTTTATTTCTTTCATTCCCTCTTTCTTTCTCTTTCTTTCTTTCTTTCTTTCTTTCTTTCTTTCTTTCTTTCTTTCTTTCTTTCTTTCTTTCTTCCTGTTTGTCTGTCTTCCTTCCTTCCTTCTTTCCTTCCTTCCTTTGTTTCTTTTTTCTTTGTTTGTTGTTTGTTTCTTTTCTCCTATCTTTCTTCTTTCTTTCTTTCTTTCTTTCTTTCTTTCTTCCTGTTTGTCTGTCTTCCTTCCTTCCTTCTTTCCTTCCTTCCTTTGTTTCTTTTTTCTTTGTTTGTTGTTTGTTTCTTTTCTCCTATCTTTCTTCTTTCTTTCTTTCTTTCTTTCTTTCTTTCTTTCTTTCTTTCTCTTTCTTCCTGTCTCTCTGTAAGTCTGTCTTCCTTCCTTCCATAATTTTTTCCTTCTTCATTCTTTTCTTGTTTCTTTCATTGTCTCTTTCTTTCTTTTTTCTTTCTTTCTTCCTGTATTTCTGTCTGTCTTTCTACCTTTCTTCCTCCCTTCCTTCCTTCCTTTTCTTTTTTCTTTCTTTCTTTCATTCTCTCTTTCTTTCTATCTATCTCTTCCTTTCTTTCTTTCTTTCTTTCTTTCTTTCTTTTTCATTCTATATTCCTCCTTTCTTCTTTCTTGCTTTGTTTCTTTCTTCTTTCTTTCTTTGTTTCTTCTTTCTTTTTTTGTTTCTTTCTTTCTTTCTTCCTGTCTGTCTGTCTTTCTAACTTTCTGCCTTCCTTCCCTCCTTTCTTTATTTCTTTCATTCCCTCTTTCTTTCTCTCTCTCTTTCTTTCTTTCTTTCTTTCTTTCTTTCTTTCTTTCTTCCTTCCTTTTTGTCTGTCTTCCTTCCTTCCTTTTTTCTTCCTTCTTTCCTTCCTTCCTTCCTTCCTTCCTTCCTTCCTTCCTTTGTTTCTTTTTTCTTTGTTTGTTGTTTGTTTCTTTTATCCTATCTTTCTTTTTTCTTTCTTTCTCTCTTTCTTTCTTTCTTTCTTTCTTTCTTTCTTTCTCTCTTTCTTTCCTTCTTTTTCTTTCTTCCTGTCTCTCTGTAAGTCTGTCTTCCTTCCTTACGTAATTTTTCCTTCTTCCTTCTTTTCTTTGTTTCTTTCATTCTTTCTTTCTTTCTTTCTTTCTTTCTTTCCTTCTTTCTTTGTTTTTTGTTTGTTTGTTTGATTGTTTCTTTCATTCTTCTTTCTTTTCTTTCTTTCTATCTCTCTCTTTCTTTCTTTCTTTCTCTCTCTTTCTTTCTTTCTTTCTTTCCTTCATCCTGTTTTTCTGTCTTCCTTCCTTCCTTCTTTCCTTCTTTCCTTCCTTCCTTTGTTTCTTTTTTCTTTATTTGCTGTTTGTTTCTTTTCTCCTCTCTTTCTTTTATCTTTCATTCTTGCTTGCTTTCTTTCTTTTTTCTTTCTTTCTATCTCTTTCTTCCTGTCTCTCTGAAAGTCTGTCTTCCTTTCTTCATTTTTTCCTTCTTCCTTCTTTTCTTTGTTTCTTTCTTTGTTTCTTTCTTTGTTTCTTTCTTTGTTTCTTTCTTTGTTTCTTTCTTTCTTTCTTTCCTCTATCTTCCTTCCTTCCTTCCTTCCTCCCTTCCTTTATTTCTTTTTTGTTTCTCTCTGTCTGTCTGTCTTTCTTTCTTTCTTTCTTTCTTTTTCTTTCTTTCTTTCTTTTTTCTTTCTTTCCTTCTTTCTTCCTCTCTCATTTTCTGTCTCTTTGAATGTCTGTCTTCCTTCTTTCTTTCCTTCCTTCTTTCCTTCTTTCCTTCATTCCATCCTTTCTTTCTTCCTTTCTTTCTGTCTTTCTTTCTTTCTTTTTTTCTATCACTCTGTCTGTTTCTCTGTTTGTCTCCTTCCTTTCTTTCTTTCTTTCTATCTTTCTTTCTTTCTTTCTTTCTTTCTTTCTTTCTTTCTTTCTGTCTCTCTCTATTTTTGTCTGTCTATCTACCTTGCTTGCTTCCTTCATTCCCTCCTTCTTTCTTCCTTTTTTTTTGTATTTTTTTGGGTGGGGGGTTGTTGTTATTGTTTATCTTCCTGATTTTTTTTAAATAGAGTTATATATTTTGGGTTTGTTTTAGTGTTACCATGAATGGTGCTTCA
>NW_028227312.1:880031-905031 GCF_978045245.1 Mus caroli | reverse complement strand
CAGAAAGAAAATTTAAAAGAAGGAAGGAAGAAAGGAAGGAAAAAAGGAAGGTAAGGAATGAGGGAAGGAAAGAAAGAAAGAAAGAAAGAAAGAAAGAAAGAAAGAAAGAAAGAAAGAAAGAAAGAGATAGAAAGAAAGAAAGAAAGATAGAGAAAAACAAAGAAAGAAAGAAAGAGAGAGAGAAAGAATGAAAGAAAGAAAGAAAGAAAGAAAGAAAGAAAGAAAGAAAGAAAGTAAGAAAGAAAGAAACGAGAGAGTTTTATTTCATTTGGATTCGTGTAATTTTAGAGGAGTTCTTTGGAGAGTTTTTTGTTTTCAGATGTTTATTGTAATTTTTTTTCTAGTAATTTAACCAATTTTACTGTGTTTTAAATTTTTGGGGTTTTATTTGTGCTTCAGAAATTTATTTTTTTTAATTATTATTTTTTTTATTTTAATAGACATTGTGATAATGTGTGTGTGTGTGTTCTTGAATATTTATTTAAAATTTATGAGATTTAATTTTGGTTTTTCATGGTATTAATGTTGCCAGGCAATGTGGGCCATTGCCTATAAAACCTAGCCCTAGGGATAAACAAGTAAGGGATTTTTAAGATGGAGGCTAGTCTGTTCTATGGAGTGAAACCCAGAATGGCAAGAGAAAGACAGCGAAAGCCATTCTCCAAAATTCAAAAAAGAAAGAGAGAGAGAGAGAGAGAGGGGAGGGAAGGAGGGAGGGAGGAAGGAAAGAAGGAAGGAAGGAACGAACGAAGGAAGGAAGGAAGGAAGGAAGGAAAAAAGGAAGGAAGGACGAAAGGAATAAAGGAAGGAAGGAAGAAGGACGGAAGGAAAAAAGGAAGGAAGGAAGAAAGGAAGGAAGGAAGGAAGGAAGGAAGGAAGGAAGTAAGGAAGGAAGGAAGGAAGCAGACAGTCAGGCAGGCAAACAAGAAAAGGACAAACAGAGAGAAAAAAGAATTTTATTTCAGAGTTACTTTTGGCCTCTTTTGCTTTTTATTTGGAATTAATATTTTGGGGGAATTTTGTTTTTTTTTTTTTTTTTTTAAGGCTTTGAAGTGTGTTTAGAAGAAAGTTTTGGAAAGTGGTTTTTTTTTTTTTTTCAGACTTCTAGTATATTTTTATTAGTTTTTCTAGGTTTTTTAGAATTTTAGTGAATTTTAGGACTTGGGGTTTCATTTAGGCTTCAAGAATTTTTTTTTTAATATTTTAATGTTTTCTTTGGGATTGTGTGTGTTTGTGTGTGTCTGTGTGTTCTTGAATATTTATTTCAAATTTGATGGTTTTAATTTTGGTTGATCATAGTTTTAGCATGGAAATAGTGGTCCAGGCTTATAAAATCTAGCCCTAGGGATAAAGAGGTAGTGGATTTTTTAGTTGGCAGCTATCATGGTCTACAGAATATATTCCAAGAAAGTGAGGGATACACAGAGATACCCACACTCCAAAAAATTAAAAGTAAATCAATGAAAGAAACAGAGGGAGAGAGAGTGAAAGAGAGAGAGTGACAGACAGACAGACAGACAGACACACACACACACACACAGAGACAGAGAGATAGAGAGACAGAGAGAGAGACAGAGAGAGAAAAAGGGGGAAAGGAAGGAAGAAAGAAAAAGAGAGAGAGGGAGGAAGAGAGAGAAGGAGGGAGGAAGGGATGAGGGATCAAGGAAGGAACAAAGGAACTAAGGAATGAAGGAAAGAAAAAAGAAAAAAGGAAGAAAGAAAGAATTGTGATACAGGGTCATTTTTGGTCTCATGTGCACTTTTTTTATTTTTAGAGGTTTATTTAAGATTTTGAAGTGTTTTTAAAGAATGTTTCAGAGAGTTTTTTTGTTTTCAGAATTCTAGTGTATTTTTCATATTTTTTCTGTTTTTTTTTAATTTTTAGTATTTTGTACTTTTCAGGTTTCATTTAGACTTCAAGAATTTATTTATTTTAATATTTCATTGCTTTCTTTGTATTCTTTTTTGTGGGTGTATTCTTGAATATTTATTTAAAAATTGAGGTTTTTTTTTTTTTGGTGGTGCATAATTTTAGAGTTGGCAGGCAATGGCTGCCCCTTTCATATAAATGATAGCCCTAAGGTGAACTCGTAGGGGATTTTTTAGTTGGAGGCAAGCCTGGTCTTGAGATTGATCTCCCAGAGCGCCAGGGATAAACAGAGAAACCCAGTTTTTAAAATTAAAAAGTATAGAAAATGAAAAGGAGAGAGAGAGAGAGAGAGAGATAAATAGATACATACATAGAGAGAGAGGAGTGAGAGAGAGAGAGAAGGAAAAGGAAAAAAGAGGGAAGGAAGGAAGGAAGGAAGGAAGGAAGGAAGGAAGGAAGGAAGGAAGAAAAAGAAAGAAAGAAAGAAAAAAAAGAGAGAGAGAAAGAAAGTAAGGAAGAAAGAAAGAAAGAAACGAAGGAAGGAAGGAAGGAAGGAAGGAAGGAAGGAAGGAAGGAAGAAGAAAGAAAGAAAGAAAGAAAGAAAGAAAGAAAGAAAGAAAGAAAGAAAGAAAGAAAGAAATTACTTTATGGACATTTTGGACTAACTAGGTTTTTTTGTTTGTTTTGTTTTGTTTTTTTTTTGTTGTTTTTTTTTTTTACAATGTTATTGTTTTTTATAAAAGTTTTGTAGGTTTTGTTGAAGCAGCTTGTAGAGGTTTTGTTTTTTTGGTTTTCAATATTTTAGTTATTTTTAGTTTTTTTGGAATTTTTTTTTTAAGATTCTAGGGTGTTTTAATGATTTGGGTTTTTTTATTTTTAATTTTTTTTAGAGTTTTATATTTCACTTTTTTTAGGTTTATTTGTTTGTGTTTGTGTGTGTGTCTCGATGTCTGTGTGTGTGTATTTTAGAGGCTTTTTTCTTTTAAATTTAAAATTTTATTTTCAAAGTTTCAGTATTTTAGGAATGGCAGGAAGGGGAGACCCTTGCCTTTAATCTCAGTAATTGGGAGTCAGAGGTATTAGGTTTCTGAGTTCCAGGCCAGCTTGGTCTATAGATTGGGTTCCAGTACAGAGAGAGAAACACAGAGAAACCCAATCTCCAAAAAGTCAAAAAAACAAAAACCAAGAAAAACCAACTAACCAAACAAACAAACCAAAAAAAAAAAAAATCAATTTTTGAGTCAGTTTTAAGTTCTTGTATATTTTTGATGTTTTTAGAATTTTAGTGTTTTTCTTAAGGGTTTTAAGAAGAGTGTTTTAGAGGTGTTTTCGTTTTCAGTATTTTTGGGTATTGAAGTGTTCTTTTCTGTTTTTCCTTGTATGGTTTTGTTCTTGTTGTTTGTTTTTGTTTGTTTGTTGTTTTTAAGGATACTCGGTTTTTTTAAATGTTTTAGATTTCTTCTTTTTTTTTTTTTTAGGCTTTACATTTTCTTTTTTTTTTTTTTTCATTGTGTGTTAGTATTTTTGGTTTTTTAGGTTTTTTTTTTTACGTTTTGTGTGTTTGTGTGTGTGTGTGTTTGTGTATTTATGTGTGTTTCGAGACAGAGTTTCTCTATATAGACCTGGCTGTCCTGGAATTCACTCTGTAGGCCAGGCTGGCCTCGAACTCAGAAACCTGCCTGCCTCTGCCTCCCAAGTGCTGGGATCAATGGCGTGTGCCACCAAACCCGGCATTTATGTGTCTTCATATGTATGTGTGTGTGTGTGTTTGTGCGTGATGTGTGTGTTTGAGGTTTTTTTTAAAATAAATGTTAAGGTTTTATAATTGGAGTTTACGAGTTTTACGATTCCCAGGAAGTGGTGGACCTTGCCTTAAATCTCAGCAATTGGGAGGTGGAGGTAGTCACTTTTTGAGTTTGAGGCCAGCCTAGTCTACAGAAGGAGATCCAGGACAGACAGGGATACACAGAGAAACAAATCTCCAAAAAATCAAAAAAAAAAAAAAGAAAAGAAAGAAAGAAGGAAAGAAAGAAAGGAGAGAGAGAGAGAAAGGAAAGAAGGAAGGAAGGAAGAAGGAAAGAAAGGAAGGAAGTAAGAAAGGTAGGAAGAAAGGTAGGAAGAAAGGAAGAAATTAAGAAAGGAAGAAAGCAAGAAAGGAAGAAAAAAAGAAAGAAAGAAAGAAAAAAAGAAAGAGAGAGAGAGAGAAAGAAAGAAAGAAAGAAAGAAAGAAAGAAAGAAAGAAAGAAAGAAAGAAAGAAAGAAAGAAAGAAAGAAAGGTATTAGGAACATTTTGCCTTGTGTATTTTATTTTTTAGTTGACTATAGGTTTTCGAAAGGTTTTGTAGAGTTTTTTGAAGAGTGTTTTAAAGGTTTTGTTTTGTTTTGTTTTGTTTTGTTTTGTTTTGTTTTTTTTTTTGTTTTGTTTTGTTTTGTTTTGTTTTGGTTTGTTTTGGTTTGTTTTGGTTTGGTTTGGTTTGGTTTGGTTTGGTTTTGGTTTGGTTTGGTTTGGTTTGGTTTGGTTTGGTTTGGTTTGGTTTGTTTTATAGGCTTCCTGAGTATTTTTAGTGTTTTTTCTTGGTTTTGTTTTTTGTTTGTTTTTCCATTGTTGTTGTTGTTTTTATAAGGGTCTTAGTGTATTTTATGGTTCAGGGGTTTAATTTAGGCTTTATTTTTCTTTTTAGCTTTTTAGTGTATTTCTTAATATTTTTGTTGTTGTTGTTGTTGATCTTGATTTAAAAAAAATAGCATTTTATGTTTGAAGTTTAACTGTTTTAGGGTTGCCAGACTGAGGTGGTCCTTGCCTTGAATCCCAGAACTTGGGAGGCAGAGGCAGGTAGATTTTTTTATTTCTAGGTCAGCCTGGTCTACAGATTGATCTCAACAAAAGCCAGGGATATACTGAGAAATCCATTCCTCAAAACCCCTCCCACAAAACAAAGAAAAAAAAGAAGAAAAAGGAAGAAAGAAAGAAAGAAAGAAAGAAAGAAAGAAAGAAAGAAAGAAAGAAAGAAAGAAAGAAAGAAAGAAATTACTTTATGGACATTTTGGACTAACTAGGTTTTTTTGTTTATTTTGTTTTGTTTTTTTTGTTGTTTTTTTTTTTACAATGTTATTGTTTTTTATAAAAGTTTTGTAGGTTTTGTTGAAGCAGCTTGTAGAGGTTTTGTTTTTTTGGTTTTCAATATTTTAGTTATTTTTAGTTTTTTTGGAATTTTTTTTTTTAAGATTCTAGGGTGTTTTAATGATTTGGGTTTTTTTATTTTTAATTTTTTTTAGAGTTTTATATTTCACTTTTTTTAGGTTTATTTGTTTGTGTTTGTGTGTGTGTCTCGATGTCTGTGTGTGTGTATTTTAGAGGCTTTTTTCTTTTAAATTTAAATTTTTATTTTCAAAGTTTCAGTATTTTAGGAATGGCAGGAAGGGGAGGCCCTTGCCTTTAATCTCAGTAATTGGGAGTCAGAGGTATTAGGTTTCTGAGTTCCAGGCCAGCTTGGTCTATAGATTGGGTTCCAGTACAGAGAGAGAAACACAGAGAAACCCAATCTCCAAAAAGTCAAAAAAACAAAAACCAAGAAAAACCAACTAACCAAACAAACAAACCAAAAAAAAAAAAAATCAATTTTTGAGTCAGTTTTAAGTTCTTGTATATTTTTGATGTTTTTAGAATTTTAGTGTTTTTCTTAAGGGTTTTAAGAAGAGTGTTTTAGAGGTGTTTTCGTTTTCAGTATTTTTGGGTATTGAAGTGTTCTTTTCTGTTTTTCCTTGTATGGTTTTGTTCTTGTTGTTGTTGTTTGTTTTTGTTTGTTTGTTGTTTTTAAGGATACTCGGGTTTTTTAAATGTTTTAGATTTCTTCTTTTTTTTTTTTTTTAGGCTTTACATTTTCTTTTTTCTTTTTTTTTCATTGTGTGTTAGTATTTTTGGTTTTTTAGTTTTTTTTTTACGTTTGTGTGTTTGTGTGTGTGTGTGTTTGTGTATTTATGTGTGTTTCGAGACAGAGTTTCTCTATATAGACCTGGCTGTCCTGGAATTCACTCTGTAGGCCAGGCTGGCCTCGAACTCAGAAACCTGCCTGCCTCTGCCTCCCAAGTGCTGGGATCAATGGCGTGTGCCACCAAACCCGGCATTTATGTGTCTTCATATGTATGTGTGTGTGTGTTTGTGCGTGATGTGTGTGTTTGAGGTTTTTTTTAAAATAAATGTTAAGGTTTTATAATTGGAGTTTACGAGTTTTACGATTCCCAGGAAGTGGTGGACCTTGCCTTAAATCTCAGCAATTGGGAGGTGGAGGTAGTCACTTTTTGAGTTTGAGGCCAGCCTAGTCTACAGAAGGAGATCCAGGACAGACAGGGATACACAGAGAAACAAATCTCCAAAAAATCAAAAAAAAAAAAAAGAAAAGAAAGAAAGAAGGAAAGAAAGAAAGGAGAGAGAGAGAGAAAGGAAAGAAGGAAGGAAGGAAGAAGGAAAGAAAGGAAGGAAGTAAGAAAGGTAGGAAGAACGGTAGGAAGAAAGGAAGAAATTAAGAAAGGAAGAAAGCAAGAAAGGAAGAAAAAAAGAAAGAAAGAAAGAAAAAAAGAAAGAGAGAGAGAGAGAAAGAAAGAAAGAAAGAAAGAAAGAAAGAAAGAAAGAAAGAAAGAAAGAAAGAAAGAAAGAAAGAAAGAAAGAAAGAAAGAAAGAAAGAAAGAAAGGTATTAGGAACATTTTGCCTTGTGTATTTTATTTTTTAGTTGACTATAGGTTTTCGAAAGGTTTTGTAGAGTTTTTTGAAGAGTGTTTTAAAGGTTTTGTTTTGTTTTGTTTTGTTTTGTTTTGTTTTGTTTTGGTTTGGTTTGGTTTGGTTTGGTTTGGTTTGGTTTGGTTTGGTTTGGTTTGGTTTGGTTTGGTTTGGTTTGTTTTGTTTTGGTTTGTTTTGTTTTGTTTTGTTTTGGTTTGGTTTGGTTTGGTTTGGTTTGGTTTGGTTTGGTTTGGTTTGTTTTATAGGCTTCCTGAGTATTTTTAGTGTTTTTTCTTGGTTTTGTTTTTTGTTTGTTTTTCCATTGTTGTTGTTGTTTTTATAAGGGTCTTAGTGTATTTTATGGTTCAGGGGTTTAATTTAGGCTTTATTTTTCTTTTTAGCTTTTTAGTGTATTTCTTAATATTTTTGTTGTTGTTGTTGTTGATTTTGATTTAAAAAAAATAGCATTTTATGTTTGAAGTTTAACTGTTTTAGGGTTGCCAGACTGAGGTGGTCCTTGCCTTGAATCCCAGAACTTGGGAGGCAGAGGCAGGTAGATTTTTTTATTTCAAGGTCAGCCTGGTCTACAGATTGATCTCAACAAAAGCCAGGGATATACTGAGAAATCCATTCCTCAAAACCCCTCCCACAAAACAAAGAAAAAAAAGAAGAAAAAGGAAGAAAGAAAGAAAGAAAGAAAGAAAGAAAGAAAGAAAGAAAGAAAGAAAGAAAGAAAGGGAGAGAGAGAGAGAGAGAGAGAGAGAGAGAGAGACTGATAGACAGACAGACAGACAGACAGACAGACAGACAGACAGACAGACAGAGAAACTGTCTATTGTAGAAGAGGACTGGAATGCAAGTGGCCAGTCAGCTGAGCCTTCCTTAGCTAAAATTGCTGGGAGAGGTTTCCTGCCCTTGCTATCCTGTAAGGAAGAACAGAGCCTAGTTACTAATATCACCCAGCTCAAGGGCAGGGCTGCAAAGCATGAATTACATGAATCTCTTGATTCTTAAGCAAACGGATATATCTCGAGGATATCATCCTGTTTGAGGTATCCCAATCACAAAACAAGTCACTTGATATTCACTCACTGATAAATAGATATTAGCCCAGAAACCTAGAATACCCAAGATACAATTTGCAGAAGAAAGTTTTTAAGAAGAAAGGATAGTGAATTATCCTCTCAGAGCTTTCTGCTTGAGACAGATCTTGGGGCAAGAACTCTGTCCTTCAGATGATCTTTAGAATCCTCCCCTAGTACTCTCTTCCTACCTTCATCTTTTCTGTATTTTCTCAAAATAAAAGACTGTGGATACAGAATATTGATTCTAACCTGGAGATTTACCTTTAAATGAAAGCTGGAGTTTATTTTGTTATACAGGAATGAATGGAGCTGTTATTGAACCTGGAGGCCTTTTTATTGTCTGAAAGTGAGTGGAAAATCATAAGGCTTGTGCAAGATTTCATCTAAGAGGAGAAAAAGTGCAGACTCCCACAAAATGGGCTTGGCTGGGCCCAGAGAACACAGTTTTCCTAATCCTATCTTGCTCATTGAACATGCGAACTACTTAACTACCTTTCATGTCGCAAATCCTCGTTGGCTCACATATTGTGCAGTTGGTTCTGTTCTTCTTCAATCCAGCATTCTATAGAAATGCTATGATAATTTTGATCTTATGGTACAATTGCTTATATTGTCTATTATCGTAATATTTTATATTATGCTCATTATGCCATTTCCAAAGGCTGAAATGATCTTTAAAGACTTATAAACCTCAGTTTGCTATTCTTTTACTTTGCTTGCTCTGTAGTCTTATTAAACAATTGCTTATTCAAATCTGAGGCATTTTTTTCTATAAGATAGTGATTATGAAAATGTGGTCTTTCTTGATTTCTTGCAACAAAGCATTGCTAGTCTTCTCATTCAAAGCTGCCAGCACAAATCTCTGCCCTTTAGCCAAAGAAAGCTCATGGGCTTTAGACACTCTTTTGATATTTTTGTTGTTGTTGTTGTTGTTCCATTTCTGTCATTGTTCACAGAGTCATCTCAAGGATTTAGGATATTTTAGGATCCGTAAAATAATGCTTGTATGCACTAGGTCGTGTTTGGTATTAATATTCTCAGTTCTAATTTATTCGGGTTCTTGGTAATTAAGAAATGTGAGTTTACAACTGAGCCACCGGGATGTTGCAGAAGGAACTCCTCAAGGGTGGCCTTACCTCCACCCTTAATCTTTAGGATCCTCATTTCCAGTTGCTTTCAGTAAAGAGCCTGATGAGCACAGGTCTCTCGGCAGCTGTCCCAGTGTAGGAGGACCTGTCAGTTGCCACACCACATTCACTGACAATAAATATATTATTCCTAAAGAACTTTTAACATCATTCAACATCATGCTTTATATCAAAAGCTTTAGTAGTCTGTGTCCTTTTGTAACACCTTTTTGTCACTTGTTTTGCTATACATTAGTAAGTGACAAAACAGGTTTATTTTTTGAATTCGTACACATACATTTTTTGTACTAAGGCTATATACATCAGTCATAACATTCCTTATTTAATAAAATACTTTAATTCATTTTAATATAATATGAATGTGTTAATACTAATATGACATGTATTCTTTAATGTCATTTTTAGAAATAGTTATTTTATTTTAATATATAATAAATAATCTTATTTAAAAAATAAAAATTGTTTTAATTATGTTCTCATGAATACATTCTATTTGCACATTAATTGAACACTTTTATTAAAGATTAATATATTTACCAAGAAAGCATGAAAAATATGTGAAAATAGAAAATCACTATTATGTTCATAATTTTTTATTTTCAGTATTATTTAGAGAAAAATTATATATTCTTTACTAGATTGAAACCTAATTTTAAAGAATTAGCATTTAAAAAATTTACTAAAATTTTGGTTGTTCTTATTTTTATTACTTTATTTTCTGTGTATTGACCTAGTAGCAAATATTTTATATTAAAATTGTAAGCAATATTTTTTAAAATTCAAATAATTTCAATATTATTGAACAATAATATATTCTCGTGATATATATTTTTTGTGATCCAGAATTAATAAGGATAGCAATATCTTATGGCTATTTACTACCTTAAAATCTGTTCTATACACTAGTATAAAATATGTGTACTCTATTGCAATAATCCCAATATGCATTAAAATACAAAAAAATAAAAATAAATAAAAAATAAATTGCTGAAGGGAAAATAATTCCCCCAAATCTTAAAACACAGTAAACTTGTTTTAAAAACTTGAAAAAACACAAAAATACACTAGATATCTGAAAAAAAAAAACCCTCGAAAGCACTCTTCTAAAAATCCAGGAAATCAAATGAAGTTAAAGAACTTAGAAGTATCCTTTCTTTATCTTTCTTTCTTTCTTTCTTTCTTTCTTTCTTTCTTTCTTTCTTTCTTTCTTTCTTTCTTTCTTTCTTTCTTTCTTTTTCTTCCTTCCTTCCTTCCTTCCTTCCTTATTCCTTCCTTCTTTCCTTCCCTCTTTTTTTCCTTTTCCTTCTCTCTCTCTCTCACTCTCTCTCTCTCTCGATGTATGTATCTCTCTCTCTCTGTCTCTCTGTCTCTCTGGCTCTCTGTCTCTCTCTCTGTCTCTCTCTCTGTCTCTCTCTCTCTCTCCCTTTCATTTTCTATATTTTTTAAATTTTAGAAACTGGGTTTATCCCTGGCTCTCTGGGTGATCAATCTCAAGACCAGGCTAGCCTCCAACTAAAAAATCCCCTACCAGTTCACCTTAGGGCTAGCATGTATATGAAAGGGGCAGCCATTGTCTACCAACTCTAAAATTATGCACCACCAAAACAAAAATACCTCAATTTTTAAATAAATATTCAAGAATACACCCACAAAAAAGAACATAAAGAAAGCAATGAAATATTAAAATAAATAAATCCTTGAAGTCTAAATGAAACCTCAAAAGTCCTAAACACACTAAATATTAAAAAAAGAAAAAATATGAAAAATACACTAGAATTCTGAAAACAAATAAACACTCTGAAACATTCTTTAAAAACACTTCAAAATCTTAAATAAAACCCCTAAAAATAAAAAAAAGTGCACATGAGACCAAAAATGACCCAATAACACAATTATTTTTTTCTTCCTTTATTCTTTTTTCTTTCCTTCATTCCTTAGTTCCTTTGTTCCTTCCTTCATCCCTCACCCCTTCCTCCCTCCTTCTCTCTCTCCTCTCTCTCTCTTTTTCTTTCTTCCTTCCTTTCCCCTTTTATCTCTCTCTGTCTCTCTCTCTCTGAGTGTCTGTGTGTCTGTGTGTCTATGTGTCTGTGTGTCTGTGTGTCTGTGTGTCTGTGTGTCTGTGTGTCTGTGTGTCTGTGTGTCTGTTTGTCTGTCTGTCTGTCTGTCTCTCTCTCTCTCTCTCTCCCTCTGTTTCTTTCATTGATTTATTTGTAATTTTTTGGAAAGTGGGTTTCTCTGTGTATCCCTCACTGTCCTGGAAGTTATTCTGTAGACCATGCTAGCTGACAACTAGAATATCCACTACCTGTTTATCCCTGGGGCTAGATTTTATAGGCATGGACCGCTATTTCCATGCTAAAACTATGATCCTCCAAAATTAAAACCATCAAAATTGAAATAAATATTCAAGAACACACACACACAATCCCAAAGAAAACATTAAAACATTAAAATATTAAAAAAAAATCGTTAAAGCCTAAATAAAACCCCAAGTCCTAAAATTCACTAAAATTCTAAAAAACTAGGACAACTACTAAAAATATACTAGAAGTATAAAAAAAAAACACACACACTCTCCAAAACATTCTTCTAAACACACTTCAAAGCCTTAAAAAAAAACAAATACAAAAACAAAATACACCCCCAAAATATTAATTCCAAAAAAAAGTAAAAGAGGCTAAAAATAACTCTGAAACCCAATTCTTTTTTCTTTTTTGTTTGTCTCTTTCTTGCTTGCTTTCTTTTCCTGCTTGCCTGACTGACTGCCTGCTTCCTTCCTTCCTTCCTTCCATCTTTCCTTCCTTCCTTCCTTCCTTACTTCCTTCCTTCCTTCCTTCCATCCTTCCTTCCTTCCTTCCTCCCTGCCTCCCTCCCTCCCTCCCTCCTTCCCTTCCTCTCTCTCTCTCTCTTTCTCTCTCTCTCTCTCTTTCTTTTTTGAATTTTGGAGAATGGCTTTCGCTGTCTTTCTTTGGCCATTCTGTGTGTCACTCCATAGACCAAATTAGCCTCCATCTTAAAAATCCCTTACTTGTTCATCCCTATGTCTAGGTTTTATAGGCAATGGCCCTCATTTCCTGGCAACACTAAAACCAATAAACACCAAAATTAAACCTCACAAATTTTAAATAATTTTTCAAGAACACACACATGGCCGGGCGTGGTGGCGCACGCCTTTAATCCCAGCACTCGGGAGGCAGAGGCAGGCGGATTTCTGAGTTCGAGGCCAGCCTGGTCTACAAAGTGAGTGCCAGGACAGCCAGGGCTATACAGAGAAACACTGTCTCAAAAAAAAAAACCAAAAAAAAAAAAAAAAAAAAAGAACACACACATACAGACACACACACAATATCACAATGTGCATTAAAATACAAAAAATAATAATTAATTAAAAATAAATCTCTGAAGCATAAATAAAACCCTAAAAATTTAAAACACAGTAAAATTGGTTAACTTACTAGAAAAAAAAATACACTAGAAAACTGAAAAAAAAAAAAAAAAACAACTCTCAAAAGCACGCTTCTAAAAATACAGGAATCCAAATGAACTTAAAACTCTCTCCTTTGTTTGTTTGTTTGTTTCTTTCTTTCTTTCTTTCCTTCTTGCTTGCTTGCTTGCTTCCTTTCTTCCTTTCTTTTTTCCTTTCTTTCTTTCTTTCTTTCTTTCATTCTTTCTTTCTTTTCTTCCCTAGTTCCTTACCTTCCTTCCTTCCTTCCTTCCTTCCTTCCTTCCTTCCTTCCTTCCTTCCTTCCTTCCTTCCTTCCTTCCTATATTCTTTCCTTTATATTTTCTTTCTCTGTCTTCCTTTCTTCCTTCTTTAATTTCCTTTTTTCTTTCTTTCTTTCTTTCTTTCTTTCTTTCTTTCTTTCTTTCTTTCTTTCTTTCCTTTCTTTCTTCCTTCAATTCTTCCTTTCTTCCTTTCTTTCTACCTTCCTTCTATCCTTCATTCCATCTTTCCTTCCTTTCCTTCCTTCTTTCTATCTATCTATCTATCTATCTATCTATCTATCTATCTATCTATCTTTCTTTCTTAATTTATTACTTCCTTCCTTTCTTCCTTTCTTCCTACCTTATTTCTTTCCTTCCTTCTTTCCTTCCTTTTCCTTATATCTATCTATCTATCTATCTATCTATCTATCTATCTGTCTGTCTATCTATCTATCTATCTATCTATCTATCTATCTATCTATCTATCTATCTATGTTTCTTTCTTTCTTTCTTTTTTTCTTTCTTTTCATCTTTTACGTTTTATTTCATTTTATTTTATTTCATTTGTTTTTTGTGTTTTTCATGACTGGGTTTCTCTGTGTAGCCCTACCTGTCCTAGAGCTCCCTCATTGGATCAGGCTAGCCTCAAACTCACAAATCTACTACCTCTGCCTCGTAAGTGCTGAGATTGAAGGCAAGGTCCACAATTTCCTAGAAACAGTAAAACAATTAAATACCAAATATAAATCCTTTAAATTAAAACAAACAAACAAACAAACAAAAAACCAACAAAACAAAAACCTTAGAAATAAAGCAAAAAAAAAAAAATTAAATTAAGTCTAAATTAAACACCAAAAATCTAAAACTCACTATAATCCTTAAAAACCAAGAAAAAAAAAAAAAAAACACTTAACCTACACTAGAAATCTGAAAACCAAATATATCTAAAAACCCTACAAACCATTAAAGTAAAAAAAATATATAAAATTATATAGATATATATCAACCCCAAAATGACCCTTAAGCTACTTTTTGGTTTGATTTATTTTGTTTTTGGAAACTGTGTTTCTCTGTATAGCCCTGGCTATACTGGAACTCACTCTGTAGACCAGGCTTGCCTAGAACTTACAAATCTACCTGCCTCTGCTCCCAAGGGCTGGGAATAAAGGCATGAACCACCCTTGACTGGCAAAGCTAATACACTTTAGCTCCAAAATAAAAAGTTTTTTTTTTCTTCAAAAATACAATTAATAATAATAAATAAATAAATAAATAAATAAATAAATAAATAAATAAATAAATGAAGTAAAACTCTAAACGAAAACCGCTCAGCCAAAAAACAAACAAAAAACCCGACAACCTAGGAGACAAAAAAAAGCAACAATAAAAAAAACCAATAAAATTCTACAATAGTCTTCCAAACACCCTATTAACCTTTTAAAAGACCCTAAATTTCTACAAAAAATATGCAGAGCCATAAATTTCACTAAATCTGTTTTCTTTCTTTCTTTCTTTCTTTCTTTCTTTCTTTCTTTCTTTCTTTCTTTCTTTCTTTCTTTCTTTTTCTGTCTTTCTTTCTCTCTTTCTTTCTTTCTTTCTTTCTTCTTTCCTTCGTTCTTTTTATTTTTCTTTCTTTTTTTTTTCTTTTTTTTTCAAGTTTTTGGAGACTGAGTTTCTCTGTGTAATTCTGGGTGTCCTCGAACTCACTCTGTAGACCATGCTGCCTTCGACCTTAACACACTACAACACATATACACACAAAAACTCAAAAAAAATACTAAAACCCTAAAGAAAACCCTAAAGCCAAAAACAAACAAACATACAAAAACACTCTAAAATCTTTTTTAAAAAGCACTAAACATACACTAAAACACAGAAAACCAAAATAATGTATAAAACAATCTTCAAAAAATCCTGAAAATGCTTTAAAAAAAACCTAAATTTCTTTAAAAAAATTACACAGGAAGCCCAAAATATGCATAAAGTAATTTGCTTCCTTCTTTCCTTCTTTCCTTCTTTCCTTTCTTCCTTCCTTCCTTCATTCCTTTCTTTCTTTCTTTCCTACTTTGTTTTTTTTGTTTTGTTTTTTTTTTTTTTTTTTTTGAGATTTTGGAGACTAGGTTTCTCTGTGGATCCCTAGCTATACTGGAACTGCCCCTGTAAACCATGCTGGCCTTGAACTAAGAAATCCAGTACTTCTTCCTCTCAAGTTCTGTGATTTAAGGCATGGGCCACCACTGCCTGGCAAACCTAAAACACTTAAATCCAACAATAAAATTAAAAAAATAATAATAATCAAAAACTATAAAATCAAAACAAAAATCCCTAAAAGTAAAAGATAGAACACTAACAAAAATTGAAAAAAAAACCAAAACCCTAAAACACCCTAAAAAACTTACAAATAAATCATAAAAAACATTAAAAATACACTAAAATACGAAAAAAAAAACAAAAAAAAACCCTCTAAGATACTCTTATTAAAAAAAAACCTACAAAACCCTTGACAAAAAAGACTAAAATTCTAAAAATTACAAAAAACAAAAAACAAACACCAAAAAAATGCAAAAAATGTCCATTAATTATTTTTCTCTTTTCTTTCTTTCTTTCTTTCTTTCTTCCTTCCTTCCTTCCTTCCTTCCTTCCTTCCTTCCTTTCTTTCTTTCTTTCTTTCATTCTTTCTTTCTTTCATTCTTTCTTTTGTTCTTTCTTTCTTTCTTCTATTTGTTTGTTTATCTATCTATCTATCTATCTATCTATCTATCTATCTATCTATCTATCCATCTATCTATTTATTTATTGAACTTTTCAGGACTAGATTTCTCTGTGTATCCCCCAATATAAAAACTTTATTATTTTTTTCAAAATTAAAAACAAAAGGAAAACACTAAATGAAAACTCTAAATCCTAACAAACAAACAAACAAACCCCCCCAAAAAAAATAAAACAGAAAACAAAGGTACAAAACAAAACAAAAAAAAACCAAAAAAACAGAAAGGCCAAAATATCCATTAAGTAATTTTCTCTTTTCTTTCTTTCTTTCCTTCTTTAATTCCTTCTTTCTTTCTTTCTTTCTTTCTTTCTTTCTTTCTTTCTTTCTTTCTTTCTTTCTTTCTTTCTTTCTTTCTTTCTTTCTATTTTTCTTTCTTTCTATCCTTCCTTCCTTCCTTCCTTCCTTCCTTCCTTCCTTCCTTCCTTCCTTCTTTCTTTCTTTCTTTCTTTCTTTCTTTCTTTCTTTCTTTCTTTCCTTTTTCTTATTTTTTTTCAGATTTTGGAGACTGGGTTTCTATGTGTATCCCTACCTATATTGGACCTGCCTCTGTAAACCAGGCTGGCCTTGAAGTAAGAAATCCAATACTTCTTCCTCTCAAAGTGCTGGGATTTAAGGCATGGGCCACCACTTCCTGCCTACCTTAAAACTCTTATATCCAATAAAACCTTAAAATTAAAAAATAATAATATTCTAAAACTCTAAAAAAACAAAACAAAAAACCCTAAAAGTAAAAGATAGAACCCTAAAATAAAAATAAAATGAAAAAACCCAAATCACTGAAACCCCCTAGAACACTTTTAAAAAAATCAAAAAAAAAAAAACACTAATAATACACTAAAATACTCAAAAAAAAAAAAAAACCTATAAGATACTGTTATAAAATACCCTACAAAACCCTTTACAAAAAAAAACAAACAAAAAAAAAACAAAAAAAAAAAAAACAAAACTGAAATTCTAAAAAATAAGAAAAAAAAAGAAAAGAAAAAAAACAAAAAACAAAAAACAGAAAGGACAAAATGTCCTTTAAGTAATTTTTTTCTTTTCTTTCTTCATTTCTTTCTTCATTTCTTTCTTCATTCTTTTCTTTCTTTCTTTCTTTCTTTCTTTCTTTCTTTCTTTCTTTCTTTCTTTCTTTCTTTCGTTTGTTCGTTCTTTCTTTCATTTCTCATTTTATTTCATTTTATTTTATTTCATTTGTTTTTTGAGTTTTTCTAGAATGGGTTTCTCTCTGTATCCCTACCTTTCCTGGAGCTCCCTCTTTATTTCAGGCTGGCCTCAAACTCAGAAATCTGCTTGCTTCTGCCTCCCATGTGCTGGAATTAAAGGCAAGGGCCATCACTGTCTGGCAACCCTAAGTCATGGTCCACAATTTCCTAGCAAAAGTAAAACAATTAAATACCAAATATAAAACCTCAAAATTAAAAACAAACAAACAAAAAACAACAAAACAAAAACCTGAGAAATAAAGCAAAATATTAAAAAAAAATAAATAAAATTAAGCCTAAATAAAACACCAAAACCCTAAAACTCACTATAATCCTTAAAAAACAAGAAAAAAAAAACCAACAACAACAACAACAAAACACTTAACCTACACTAGAAGTCTGAAAACTAAATAAATCTAAAACTTCTTCTAAAAACCTACAAAACCCTTAAAAAAAAAAAACCTATATATATATATATCTCAACCCTAAAATGACCCTTAAGCTATTTTTTTTTGCTTTAATTTATTTTGTTTTTGGAAACTGTTTCTCTGTATTGCCCTGTCTATACTGGAACTCACTCTTTAGACCAGCTGGCCTAGAACTTACAAATCTACCTGCCTCTGCCTCCCAAGGGCTTGGAATAAAGGCATGACCCACCACTGTCTGGCAAAGCTAAAACACTTTACGCCTGAAAAAAAAAAAAAGATGTTAAAAACAATAAACGAATATCCTGAAACCAAAAATCAAACAATAAATCCATAAACCTAAGATACCAAAAAAAAAAAAAAAAGGAAAAACAAATAAATCTAACCAATAGTCTTCTAAACACACTATTAACCCTTAAAAAGAACCTAAATTGCTACAAAAATACCAAGGAGCCTAAAATTTCTCTAAGTATTTCTCTTTCTTTCTTTCTTTCTTTCTTTCTTTCTTTCTTTCTTTCTTTCCTTTTTCTTATTTTTTTTCAGATTTTGGAGACTGGGTTTCTATGTGTATCCCTACCTATATTGGACCTGCCTCTGTAAACCAGGCTGGCCTTGAAGTAAGAAATCCAATACTTCTTCCTCTCAAAGTGCTGGGATTTAAGGCATGGGCCACCACTTCCTGCCTACCCTAAAACTCTTATCTCCAATAAAACCTTAAAATTAAAAAAAATAATAATATTCTAAAACTCTAAAAAAAAAAACAAAAAACCCTAAAAGTAAAAGATAGAACCCTAAAAAAAAATGAAAAAACCCAAATCACTGAAACCCCCTAAAACACTTTTAAAAAAATCAGAAAAAAAACACTAATAATACACTAAAATACTCAAAAAAAAAAACCCTATAAGATACTGTTATAAAATACCCTACAAAACCCTTTACAAAAAAACAAAACAAAACCAAACAAAACTGAAATTCTAAAAAATAAGAAAAAAAAAAGAAAGAAAAAAAAAAAAGAAACAGAAAGGACAAAATGTCCTTTAAGTATTTTTTTCTTTTCTTTCTTTCTTTCTTTCTTTCTTTCTTTCTTTCTTTCTTTCTTTCTTTCTTTCTTTCTTTTCTCATTTTATTTCATTTAATTTTATTTCATTTGTTTTTTGAGTTTTTCTAGAATGGGTTTCTCTCTGTATCCCTACCTTTCCTGGAGCTCCCTCTTTATTTCAGGCTGGCCTCAAACTCAGAAATCTGCCTGCTTCTGCCTCCCATGTGCTGGAATTTAATGCAAGGGCTATCACTGTCTGGCAACCCTAAGTCATGGTCCACAATTTCCTAGAAAAAGTAAAACAATTAAATACCAAATATAAAACCTCAAAATTAAAAACAAACAAACAAAAATCCAAAAAACAAAAACCTGAAAAATAGAGCAAAATGTTAAAAAAATAAAATAAAATTAAGCCTAAATAAAACACCAAAACCCTTAAACTCACTATAATCCTTAAAAAACAAGAAAAAAAAAAACCAACAACAACAACAACAAAACACTTAACCTACACTAGAAGTCTGAAAACTAAATAAATCTAAAACTTCTTCTAAAAACCTACAAAACCCTTAAAAAAAAAACCCTATATATATATATCTCAACCCTAAAATGACCCTTAAGCTATTTTTTTTGCTTTAATTTATTTTGTTTTTGGAAACTGTTTCTCTGTATTGCCCTGTCTATACTGGAACTCACTCTTTAGACCAGCTGGCCTAGAACTTACAAATCTACCTGCCTCTGCCTCCCAAGGGCTTGGAATAAAGGCATGACCCACCACTGACTGGCAAAGCTAAAACACTTTACGCCTGAAAAAAAAAAAAAAAGACATTAAAAACAATAAACGAAAATCCTGAAACCAAAAATCAAACAGTAAATCCATAAACCTAAGATACCAAGAAAAAAAAAAAAGGAAAAACAAATAAAACTCACCAATAGTCTTCTAAACACCCTATATACCCTTAAAAAGAACCTAAATTGCTACAAAAATACCAAGGAGCCTAAAATTTCACTAAGTCTTTCTCTTTCTTTCTTTCTTTCTTTCTTTCTTTCTTTCTTTCTTTCTTTCTTTCTTTCCTTCTGTCTCTCTCTTTTTCTTTCTTTCTTTCTTCTTTCCTCCTTTATTAATATCTTTCTTTTGTTTTCTTTATTTATTTTTTTTTTTAATTTTTGGTGAATGGGTTTCTCTGTGTACTTCTGGCTGTCCTGGAATTCACTCTGTATACCGTGCTTCATTCAACCTCAACAAACTCCAACACACACACAACATACACACACATACACACACGTACACACACACACACACACACACAACCCTAAAAAAAATACTAAAACCCTAAAGAAAAACCCTAAAGTCCCTCCCAAAAAAAAAACCTTCTAAAACGTTAAAAAAAAAAAAACCTAAAACTAAAACCCTAAAAAACAAAAAAATCCTCTAAAAAAATCTTAAAAAAATCCCGAAAAACCTTTTAAAAACCATAAATTGCTTAAAAAATAAGACAAAAACAAAAACCAAAACAAAAACACACAGAAAGCCCAAAAATAGGCAAAAAGTAATAATTTGCTCCCTTCCTTCCTTCCTTCCTTCCTTCCTTCCTTCCTTCCTTCCTTCCTTCCTTCCTTCCTACCTTCCTTCCTTCCTTCCTTCCTTTCTTTTTTTTCCTTTATTTTTTTCCTTTGTCGTGACTGTTTTTTTTTTTTTTTTTTTTTTGGTGTGTGTGTATCCCTATCTTTCCTGGTGCTCTCTGTGATGACGATGCTGTCCTCGAACTCAAAAAATCCTGCCTCCTAATTGTTGGGCTTAAAGGCATGGCCTACCACTGCCTGGCAACCCTGGAACAATTAAAACCAAATATAAATCCCTAATTTTTTAAAAAAATAATCAAGGAGAACAACAACAACAAACCATGACAAATAGTGTAAAATGATTAAAAAAAAAGAAAAAAGAAAAAAAGAAAGAAAGAAAGAAAAAGTGAGAGAAGAAGAAAGGCTAAATTAAATCCCAAAACCGTACAATATACGAAAATCATTAAAAAAACAAGAAAAACACTAAAAATAACCTAAAAACCTGAAAACCAAAAAAAAAAACAAAAAACAAAAAAAAAAAACCTCTTAAAACACTCTTTTAAAAATTGTACAAACCCTAAAAAAACACTTAGAAATCTAAAATGAAAAAAAAAATACACACTAAGCCAAAATGTCCATAATAGTTTCTTTCTTTCTTTCTTTCTTTCTTTCTTTCTTTCTTTCTTTCTTTCTTTCTTTCTTTTTTTATTTTTTCCTTCCTTCCTTCCTGCCTTCCTTCCTTTCTTTATTTTTATTTTTTATATTTATTTTTATATTTATATTTATTTTTATTTTTATTTTTATTTTTTAAGTTTTTGGAGACTGGGTTTCTCTGTATATCTCTGGATGTCCTGGAGCTCCCTCTTTGGACCAGCATGCCATGCACTAAGAATTCCACTACTTCTGCCTCCCAGTTGATGAGAATCTAGGCAAGGGCCTTCACTTTGAGCCAAAACATAAGTCTTAAAATCCAAAAATAAAACCTTATATTAAAAAAAATACTCAAAAACATTAAAAATTAAAAAAAATACAAAAATCAAAACAAAACTAACAAAAAAAGGCAAAAAAAAACTAAAAGAAAAAAAGCCTGTAGAGCCTTAAAAAAAAAACAAAAGAAAAAAACTAAAACACTCTAAAATATTAAAAAAAAGAAAGAAAAACAAACAAACAAAAAAATACACTAGAATCCTGAAAGACATGAAACAAAACAAATACAAAAACAAAAAACATCAAAACTCTAAAACAATTTTCCAAATAACTATAAGAAAAACACTAACATTCTAAAAAAGAAAAAAAGAAAAAAAAATACACAAGAACCACAAAAAGACCCTAAAAAAAATTTTTTTTTGAGCTTTCTGTTTTTGAGTTTTAGGAGACTGTGTTTAGCTATGTACCTCTGGCTGTGCAGGAGCTCCCTTTGTATACTATGCTGGCCTTGAACTCAAAAGTCCACCTATATCTGCCTCCTAATTGGTGGGATTTAAAGCATGTGCCACCACTGTCTGGCAACCATAAAATAATCCACAAATATAAAACCCTAAATAAAAAAAAAAAATCGAGGACAACAACAATAACAACAAAATACCCCTAAGAAATAGAGTAAAATGCTAAACAATAAATAAATAAAATAAAGCCTAAATTAACCCCCAAACCCTAAATTACATTTAAATCCTTAAAAAACGAGGAAAAACACTAAAAATATTCTAAAAGCCTGACAACCAAAAAAGACTCTAAAACACTCTTCTAAAAATCCTTCAAACCCTAAATAAAACCCCTAAATTTTAAAAATTCTAAATAAAGTGGCTGGCAACACTAAAACTCTTAAACTCACAATATACAACCCTCAAATTAAAAAGAAAAAATCAAGAACACACACACAAAAACTAAATAAAACAGTAAAGTGCTAAAAAATAAGTCCCTTAAACCTTGTAAGAACCAGATATCACTAAAACACCCTAAAGTCCTTTAAAAATTATTGAAAAACCTCTAAACATTCACTATAACACTTAAAACCAAACAATATTCTAAAATACTCTTCTAAAACCCTATAAACACCTTAAAAAACTGTAATATTAAAAAAAAAAACCACACAATAAACCAAAAGTATCCATAAAGTACTTTTCTTTCTGTCTTTCCTTTCTTTGATTTTTCTTTCTTCCTTCCTTCCTTCCTTCCTTCCTTCCTTCCTTCCTTCCTTCCTTCCTTCCTTCCTTTCTCTCTCTCTCTCTTTCTTTCTTTCTTTCTTTCTTTCTTATTTCTTTTTTCTTTCTTTCTTTCTTATTTCTTTCTTTCTTTCTTATTTCTTTATTTATTATTTTTTATTTCGTCACTGGGTTTCTCTTTGTATCCCTACCTGTCCTGGAGCTGCCTCTGTAGACGAGGGTGGCCTCAAACTCGGAAATCCACCCGCCTCTGCCTCCCAAGTATTGGTATTTAAGTCATGGGCCACCACTGCCTGGCAAATCTAAAACTTTTAAACTCCAAATATAAAACCCTAAAATTAAAAATAGAAGAAGAAGAACAAGCACCAACACCACCACCACAACAACAACAACAATAAAAAACTCCTAAGAAGAACAGTAAAATGCAAAAATAATAAATAAATAAATAAATAAATAAATAAATAAAGCCTAAATAAAACCCCAAAACACTAAAAACAAAAACAAGAAACACAAAAAACAAACAAACAAACAAACAAAAAACTGGCTGGCAACAGTAAAGCTCTTAAACTCAAAAGATACAAACCTAAAATTAAAAAGTAAAACAAAATTCAAGAACACACACATAAACCCTAAATAAAACAGTAAAATGCTAAAAAAAAAAAAAAAAAAAAAAATCACTTAAACCTATTAAGAACCAAAAATCACTAAAAGAAAGACCCTAACATCCTTTTAAAAATATAGAATAAACCCTAAAAATGTACTAAAACCCTGAATACCAAAGTACCTCAAAAACATTCTTCTAAAAACCCTACAAAAACTTTAAAAAACCCTGAAATTTTAAAAAATCATACAACCATTTTTTTTTCTTTTTTCTTTTCTTTTCTTTTCTTTTTTTTTTTTTGGTTTTTTGAGACAGCGTTTCATTGTGGCTGTCCTGGAACTTACTTTGTATACCAGGCTGACCTCAAATTCAGAAATCCACTACCTCTGCCTCTCAAGTGTGGGATTAAAGGCATTTGCCGCCACTGTCTGGCAAGAGTAAAACTCAAAACTGCAAAATAAAACTCTAAAATTTTCAAATAATCTTATCAAAGACAAAAACAAAAAAACAAAACAAAACAAAAAAAAACAAGACAAAACAAAACAAAAAAAACTAAAAAAAAAATTGTAAAACCATAAAAAGGATCCCCTAAAGCCTAAAAAAAATCCCTAACCCAAAACACCTTAAAATCCATTAAAAGAAAAAAAAAAAAAAAAAAAAAAGAAAAAACACTAAATATACACGAAAATTGTGAAAACAAAACAAAAAACAAACAAAAAATAAAACAAACTATAAAACACTCATCTTAAAAAAGTACTCTAAAACTCTTTTCTTTCTTTCTTTCTTTCTTTCTTTCTTTCTTTCTTTCTTTCTTTCTTTTTTTCTTTCTTTTTTTTTTCGTGTTTTCGTTTATTAGACTGGGTTTCTCTGTTTATCCCTGGTTGTCCTGGAAGTCACTCTGCCACCATTTCCTGGCAACCATAAAACAATGAAACACCAATATTAAAACCCTAAAATTATTAAAAAAATATTCAAGCAAAACAACAAAAACTCTTCTCAAAACCCTACAATTCCTTAAAAAAAATCAAAACAAAACAAAAAACCTAAAATTCTAAAGAAAATACACCAAAAGACAAAAAAATGTCCCTAAAATTCTTTTCATTCTTTCTTCCTTACTTTATTCATATATATATATATATATATATATTTTTTTTTTTTTTGAGACTGGGTTTCTCTGTGTATCCTTGGCTATACCCAAACCCTGAACTCCCCTCAATAAGAACCCTAAAAATTTGAAAAAAAAATCTTAAAACCCTAAATAAGAACATGAAACCCTAAAAAGAACAATAAGCCCCTTAAAAAACCCTCAAAATTCTTTCAAAATACTCAAAAATCCTAAAAAAAAAAAAAAAAAAAAAAACATAAAGCCTTAAAAAAGGTCCTGAAACCATTAAAAAAAATCCCTCAAGACTTAAAAAAATAAATAAATAAATAAGAAAGACCTTTAAAAAACCTGAAAAGACAATAAAAACCTAAAAAAGAAAACCTTGATGTTTTTAAAAAATCAACAGAAACCTTTAAAAAAAAAAACTATATAAATATAAAAAAAAAGATACTAAAAGAAACTAAAACCCCAACAAAATATCCCAAAATTCCAAAACACCAAAAAACCCTACAAATAACCAGAAAACCTAAAACCCTAAAAAAACAAAAAACATCAGCAAAAAAAACCAAAAAAAAAACATACTTTAAAAAATAATAATAATAAAACCTAAAACATTCCTAAAATCCTTTAAAAACACTAAAGAACCCTAAAATACCTTAAAAGTGTAGAAGAAATAAAGAAACATCAAAAAAAAATTAAAAAAAAAGAAAACCCAGATAAACTTTAGGTTCTTTAAACAAATACTAAATGATCCTTAAAAAGCTAAAAACAAAAACAAAAAGAATCGAAATAAAACAAAGCAAAACAAAAAAAAAAAAAAAAAAAAAAAACAAAAAAAAAAAACAACCAAAAAACCCTAAAATAATTTTTTTTTTTTTGGTTTTTTGAGACTTTCTTTTTGTAGCTCTAGCATTCCTGGAACTCACTCTCAAGACCAGGCTGGCCTCAAACTCAGAAATCTGCCTGCTTCTGCCTCCCCAGTGCTGAGATTAAATGCAAGGGCCATCAATGCCCGGCAACCCTAAAATACTTAATAAACACTTTTAAAAACAAAAACTACAATTCTAAAAAAAAAAAAAAAAAAAAAAAAGCAAGAATTCTAATAAGACCCCCAAAATTCTAAAACACTAAAAATTGCCCTAAAATTCAACAGAAAATCAAGAAACCGAAAAAGAACTCAAAAAGTATAAAACCATAAAAATAAAACCTATGGCATTAAAAAATTGCCCAAAACACTGAGAAAAATCCTAAAATCATCTTTTACAGGAAAGAATCCTTAAGAAAATAAAATAAAAGCATAAAATGAAATAAAAATAAAATCCTTAATAAAAACTTTTCAAAAACGTAAAAAAACCCTCAAAAATTCTAATTTTTAAAAAAACCTTTAAACAACCTAAAATAATAATAAAACATCTCTAGAACCCTAAAATACATGAAAAACCCTTAACCCTAAAAAAACATATAATGTTAAAAAACGATCCTTCTAGAAACCTATAAAGCTGTAAAACTAAAGCTCAAAAATCTAAAAAAAAAAACAAAAACAAAAAAAAACTTACAAAAAAACATAAAAGAACCCTAAATTACTAAAACACCCTAAAATCCTTTATAAA